>NC_137881.1:1198726-1333726 GCF_963924005.1 Protomyctophum bolini | reverse complement strand
GTCAGTGACTGTGTGTGGCGGTGGCGCGCCGCGCGCACGACCTGATGACTTAATACATGCACGTGCGTTATTATGGATCCCACCGCAGCTCAAGACACCTAACGGTCCTAACCTGATTCTGCCAGATGGGGGCGGTATTGGATAACCATGTTACCTGTGAAACAAACTTGTGTAGCAAGCTTCTTGGATCTGGCAGCGTCAGGTTACAAGACCCCCCCCCTAATACTCTATGCCCCCCCCCCCAGAACAGAACCCCTACTGCAAAGACGCGCGCGCGCGCGCACACACACACACACACACACACACACACACACACACACACACACACGCACACACACACACACACACACTATAAGCTATAGTCTATTTTTATTTATTTATTTATTTTATTATTGACTGACTGACGTTATCCGGCTGCATTGAATGCCTGTGACTTAACGTTTAACGTTTGATATTGTTTATAATTGTTTTAAAATGTTATTGATATGTATCTATAAGCATACATTCATTAATTCAAATTGAACAAACAATATATATTCTTTAAATATATGTTTTATGTTGGATTCAGATTAAACAAGCCAATTCTAGGCCTACTAAGGTAGGCTATTACACCTAGAAACCCTAAAGCAAATGCAAGTAGAAAGATCACACAGGCTCTTCCTCCTCGCTGTCCAGAGGACACTGGTAGTTGGACATCACACGTCCCGTGACTCCAGGCTGCTCATCGGAGACTGTGAGAGAAGTGAACAGAACAATTGGCAAAGACACGCCATGTTAACAGTCTCTTGCATATCAAACCTCTTTGTCGCAAATAGCTAATCTACAAGCTCATAAATTACAACACGTAGCAAAGAGATGCACATGGTGTGAGCTTGTACTGTAGATCTGCCATGTTGGACCCGTGTTGGCCTATTTTCACAGAATGTCTATTATTATATGTCCAGAATAGGGATGCTGGGGTAAAATAACCACTTCATTTGCTACTCTTACAATATACATACAGTATATCACACACTAGACTTGACTAAAGGACTTGACTGGAGGTTAGTGTTGGTCTTGGAGAGCTCTGTGACAGTGGTGGCTTAGGTGTCCAGGGTTCCTTCGGCCGGGCAGTGGTACTTAAAGTAGCCTATAGGATCTGGGGACCCCCTGGGGTCCTTGAAGTTGTTTCAGCCTAGGGGGTCCCATTGCAAAATGATTATTATTGATGGTTAGGAACCAAATGGACTCTTGTGGGTCAGTAACTTGAGTGTGTACAAATAGAATCAAATGGACCCTTACAGTTTTATACCCATCTGTAACTCTAAGGGCCGATTCATACTCCTATTTTAGAGCCGAATAAAAGTCGGTTCGGCGCTGTAGAGCCTACAATGTGACGTCATTTGTCTCTTCGGTCCTACTGAAAATTTCTGACAAGCCGAAATCATTTCGGCACTACTGCGCCGAAACAGCAGTAAAATGAGTATGAGTATAAATCGGCCCTAAGTGTGTACAACATACAAATAGAACCAAATGAACCATTACACTGATAACCCTTCCACAATAGTATAGCTTTTTTTACATTTTCGATCCAAGCCTTGCATGGTTTCCTCCACCATCGGTGTGTGAATGTATAATGCACAATCTATGTACAGGAGCAGTATGGGTTAGCGCCCCAGCCTGTGTCTTCCGTGAGGAAGAAGCCCAACAAACCCACGGTGAGGCCTTTAGGAGGGCCATGCAAGCCTCAAGCGGAGCCTGCGGCACCACCAAGGGCAAGGTGGAGCCTGCGGAACCGTTGCGGCTTGAGAATCCACCATTCCCGAATAAAGTGCCTGGTGCTGGGAGTCTGGTGCAACGCACAGGGCCTGACCTGGTGAGAGCAGGAGTGGACCTGGTGAAACGTAGGAGGGGCCCGGACAGGTGTCAACCCACAGAGCCTAGTCCTTCCATGTGCCAGAATGGTACCTTCCAGTCCTGGCAGAGTAGTTCAGGAGGAACGGATTGTGTGGCCCTGGTTTTTCCCTAATGGGACTGACCGAGGGTAGCTACTGGGACGTAAGTCGGGACTTGATCACTCCCGGCTGGGTCACCTGAGTGAGGGGTATGATGTTGGAAGACCCGAAACACTGATGACCTTGGGATACATCACTGAGGATACGTCCCAGGTGCATCCACTGCAGGGAGTTGAACCCCGTTCCGGTAAACCAGAAGTACCAGTACCAGTGCCTTAGCTTTTGTGTATTCAACTATTTGGGTATGTTACGACTCACCGAGTCTAGGACGGTTAAGAAGGCAAGGTGGTAAAATGTCAAAGTTGTTTTATTGCTTATTCAGTGGCGTACAAATGATAGGAACAATATATATAAGTATTCAATATGAATTACGTTCTCTTTTACAAACATAAATGACACACGGAGCAACTAAGGGAAATAATCAAAAGCATACTAAAACTAACCTCTTAAGTTTTAGACATACTAAGGTGACAATAGTGCCCTACTATTGCCTACTCTACTCTAATCTAATAAACTGTACAAAAAGCAGGCTTCCGTGGACAGGTGCTCAGAACATAGAAGTGACACAATAAACTCATCACAGCAACTCTTGCTATACGGGGGGTTGTATTGTGATACTCCGTGCATTCTCTTGCTGCACGGAGGGCGCGCTGCCTCTAGCCGGCTCCACTCTGGAGTGACTGTTTGGACAGCGGCCCGGAGTGAAGGCTTCAGGACGCCTTTATGCCGTCAGGTGGGCGCAGGTGTAGAAGCTGGTTGGAGGAGCGAGATGCGGAGCGGGCGACCAACAGCGGAGCGGCGGCAATGCTCCCCACCAACGGCTGTGCTGACGGACCTACAGGGCTGGGTTAGGCAACGTGGCGCGCACTGTGCGCACCACGCAGACAAAGACATATATAGGCCTGCGGCCGTAACACCCCCACCCCCAAAATCAAACACAGTTTGAACAACATTTTCATTCTGGGCACAACCCTCCCAAACGCATAAAATACAGGGTACACCAGAATTAACTTGGTTTACGTTTCCTTAACTTGAACAACATTCAGAGTTAGCCGCAACTATACTCTAGTGAGGAGCACGCCTATCAAGACACCCCCTGCACTCTATAGTGAAGTTCTACATAATATTTACCATTCAACCATATATCGCAGTTAGGTTAAGTTATCGGAACAAATCTCATAGCGAGATAATACAACCTGCAAACTGGGCATACTAACGAATCACTTCATGAAAAATAACAAAGAGGGAAGATTGAATAATGACTCTCACAACCAATCTCAAGCTAGAGTAGCTATTCTGTAACAACCACCTCATGAAACTATCCAGTCGTTCCCACGGCAGGTTCCCACGCAAGCGCTGCACGTCTGCCAGAACAGAACCAACCTGAAGTAACATACAAGGTCAGGGACCTATACGAGTAAGTTTGCATTTTTATCTTACACGAATGCATAAAGTTAGATGACACAAAACAAACCATGTTTTCAAAAATTCAAAAAACGATGGGCTATAACCCATGTTTTTTGAAAATTTGAATTTTCTTCAAATCCTCAAAAATGATGAAAAACGGCGTCCTATAGTATGCCGTACGGTAGGGGCTATAGCCCATGTTCAAAAATGATGAAAAATGAGGATAACTTTTTTCAAAAATTCAAAAAACGATGGGCTATAACCCATGTTTTTTGAAATTTTGAATTTTCTTCAAATCCTCAAAAATGTTGAAAAACGGCGTGCTATAGTATGCCGTACGGTACGGGCTATAGCCCATGTTCGAAAATGATGAAAAATGAGGATAACATTTTTTTCAAAAATTCAAAAAACGATGGGCTATAACCCATGTTTTTTGAAATTTTGAATTTTCTTCAAATCCTCAAAAATGATGAAAAACGGCGTGCTATAGTATGCCGTACGGTAGGGGCTATAGCCCATGTTCAAAAATGATGAAAAATGAGGATAACATTTTTTTCAAATTTTCAAAAAACGATGGGCTATAACCCATGTTTTTTGAAATTTTGAATTTTCTTCAAATCCTCAAAAATGATGAAAAACGGCGTGCTATAGTATGCCGTACGGTAGGGGCTATAGCCCATGTTCAAAAATGATGAAAAATGAGGATCATTTTTTTTCCAAAAATTCAAAAAACGATGGGCTATAACCAATGTTTTTTGAAATTTTGAATTTTCTTCAAATCCTCAAAAATGATGAAAAACGGCGTGCTATAGTATGCCGTACGGTAGGGGCTATAGCCCATGTTCAAAAATGATGAAAAATGAGGATAACATTTTTTTCAAAAATTCAAAAAACGATGGGCTATAACCCATGTTTTTTGAAATTTTGAATTTTCTTCAAATCCTCAAAAATGATGAAAAACGGCGTGCTATAGTATGCCGTACGGTAGGGGCTATAGCCCATGTTCAAAAATGATGAAAAATGAGGATAACATTTTTTTCAAAAATTCAAAAAACGATGGGCTATAACCCATGTTTTTGAAATTTTGAATTTTCTACAAATCCTCAAAAATGATGAAAAACGGCGTGCTATAGTATGCCGTACGGTACGGGCTATAGCCCATGTTCAAAAATGATGAAAAATGAGGATAACATTTTTTTCAAAATTTCAAAAAACGATGGGCTATAACCCCTGTTTTTTATGAAATTTTGAATTTTCTTCAAATCCTCAAAAATGATGAAAAACGGCATGCTATAGTATGCCGTACGGTAGGGGCTATAGCCCATGTTAAAAAATGATGAAAAATGAGGATAACATTTTTTTCAAAAAATAGCAACTCTCTCTAGCAACTGGCACTAGCAACTCTCATTAGCAACTCTCACTAGCAACTCTCACTAGCAACTGGCACTAGCAACTCTCACTAGCAACTCTCACTAGCAACTCTCATTAGCAACTCTCACTAGCAACTGGCACTAGCAACTCTCACTAGCAACTGGCACTAGCAACGGTCACACTATAGAGCTATTTAACACTGTTACTGAACACACTCTATAGCAAAGATTACTGTCACACTATAGAGCTATTTAACACCATTACTGAACACACTATAGCAATGATTACTGTCACACTATAGAGCTATTTAACACCATTACTGAACACACACTATAACAATGATTACTGTCACAATACAGAGCAATTTAATTTAGGTAACCAAATGGACTCCAATAGTAGATCTTTACACTCTCAATAGTTTAATTGTTAAGCATCTGCTTAATTTCCCAAAAAAACAGAGAATGTAGAAGATTGCTTTTAATCCTTTGTTTGTACCATGTTGATGTTTTGCATGTATTACTGTAGGAGAGCGGTTAGTGACTGTGCCTTATTAACATTAGTGGTAGTCCGTGGCTCAAAAATGTCCCTTATGAAGTTACTTGTTGTGTTTATATGTTACTACTACTATGTAAAACTGTGATCCAGTACCCGAATGGTTACAGTCGATGGTTTCTCCTCCCAGTGGAGGACCGAGTTGGTTTCGTTTTGTTTGTGCATTCGGCTACTGGAACACGGTTTTACACAGTAGTAGTACGAACATAATATATAAACATCACAACAAGTAACATCATAAGTGATAACAGATGTTTGAACAACAACAACGTTAAGTATTAAATAACATTTCATTGTTTACCTGCTGCTGCTGCTGCTACGAGGCACTTCTCAAACAAACACTGACCAAACTCCCCTACCTCTTCCTCTTCTTCTTCTTCTTCTTGTGATTTTCCGGCAGACTGGATGCCTTCCGGCACATTGCTGCCCTCCACAGGTAGGGATTATATGATCCCCTTTGGTGTTCTTCTCAGTGAGAAATATTTACATTGCCCACCCACATTATCCCTTTACCGTCATTTCTCTTCTGTTACTCAGCCACATTTGGCTGAGTTGGTGCGAACCCCTCTCTTAAGGTACTGTCCAGCTCTTCAGCACTGATGTCTTCCACCTTCAGAAACCTCCTAGCTGCGTCAAGCACCATTTTAATCCTTTCGGACTTGCTTTGTTTTTCAACGGCACAGTTCACCACCATAGCTATAAAAGCCAGGAAACTCCTTTTGTCCATTCCTCATCTCCACTGGTTCCTTTTGCTCTGCCGCTTGTTCCTCTACCTCCAGTCTCTTGACAGCCTCGGCGTATGTCATGCCCTTCTCTTTCCTCCGTATCCTGCTCACTGCCACTTCCTTCACTCTCTTAGGGCACTGCACTGCACCTGTATGATGGCTCCCTTCACAGTTGACACACTTTGGTTGACCCTGATGCTGTTGTTCACATTTTCCCTCACAGTTTATCCCTCCACACTTTCCGCATCTGCTTTTCCCCCTGCACACTGCGGCCACATGCCCATACTCCTGGCAACAGAAGCATCGCCGTGGAGCTTCCTCGAACGGCCTCACTCGGTAGCATTATGTAGTCCACATATACTCTCTCCGGCAACTCTCCTTCAAAGGACAAACAAATTGAATTGCTGTCCTCCTTTCTCCCCTCTCTGCTCCGTTTCATCCTCCTGGCTTCACACACGCCGTCACTGTGGAGGAATGCCTCACTATCTATTGATAGGGGGACCCCACTAATCACTCCCCTTTTCTTTGGTTTTTCTCCTAACCTGAAACATTTAACACTGGCGCCCTCGTATTCCGTTATCCCCATAATTTCTTCCATCTGCTCCTTTGTACTGCACTTAATTACTACCAGTCCACTGCTTGTCACCCTTACTTCCCTTATCTTTCCAACTTTTACCCTGTGTGGATCTCTGAAAATCCCATTTGAAGCTCCCTCCGCTTTCATTCCAGCCACAAAACTCCCCTCTTGACTGTGGCTGTCCTCCCTGTCTGCGCTAGAAGTGTCATTCCTCCTCCTCTTATTTTCCAGCCCTCGTCTCGAGTCTCGCTCCTTTTGGGCTTTGCGACCCGGCTCCGGCTCCATACCCTCCTCCTCATCTTGTCCTTCACTCTCCCCATGGACACTCTCTCTACTGTAGTACGATGGCTCAGTCGGGTTGTACACTTCCTCAATCGGATACTCCGGGATGTACGGTGGCTCAGTCGGATTGTACCCTTCCTCACTCGGAAGCGGGACGTACTTTGGCTCAGTTGGGTTGTACCCCTCCTCGTCCACCGTCGCCTTTCGCTGTCGTCCCTTACTTTTCCTCCCTTTTGGCGTGCCTCCTGTGTCCTCCGCCATCCCTCGAAGAGTCGACCTGTGATTCAAGTTCAATGTTCCTCCTGTTTACCAAACTCCCCTACACGCGTCTCTTCCGTATTTGAGGGGGACGTTACTTCCTTCCGGTGGGAGGCCACGCCCGCGAGATTTTTGCCACGATTTTCTTGTCGACGTGGAGCTGCCTTGAGTAAGATCCGGAAGTGGCTCTTCCGGGTACGTCACGGTCAAAATAGTCAATACAGACACGGGTCCCCTTACTGGCAACGTCCTCAGTGGTCTAATCTGGACTAGGCATCGAAAATGGAGGGGGAAGGAGGGGGAGAAGAAAAAGAGAAGAAAGGAGAGAAAAGGAGAGAAAAGGGAAGGGAATGGATGCAATTACTAACTTGGCTTCATGTGCAATCCTGCTGCAAGCGATAATGTATCAGAATATTTTCAAAAAGCACTGAAATGTTAAAACTAGCTTCTAGGAAGGGGAAGTACGGATCCAAGCTCGGGGTCCCAGTGTCACCGGTTCAAGCCCTGCTTAAAACAAAACAATATTGAGTAGACTTATGACAGCAGTGAATGGCAAACGTTTAGCATTGGATTCAGAGTCATTTCGAGTAACTGCTACAGTCAACCAAATTATTTTTCAAGTCAATATAAATAATTTGAGGTTACGTTTCGACGTCAGATCGGGAACAACAGTTTTTATTTTATTTTATAATGCAAACCGCAACATATGAATTATATTATTTACCCAAAAGGAGCAGAAAAAGGTGAATATTTATACCCGTGGCAGTTTAATCACACAGCTGTGTTAGCTCTAAACGCAACACATTTCATTCTAGAGTCAAAAAGGGGAAATCCCTAAAAAACAGAATTTACATTTCTAAATGTTCACCGACAGTGCATTCTTATAGTTTGCCAACATGAATAACTGTTTACTCAAAGCCAGGAACACAAAGGGTTTACAATTTAAAAAAAGAATAAAAATAAAAGAAAACCCACAAACGAGACAATTTAAATAATGTCCAGTAAAGAAGTGGTTTCACAAAACGTTTCGGCTCCAGAAAAACCCAAAAAGATAAAATCATTTGTCAGGGAAAAGAGAAAATGGCAGATCTTCAAGCTCGCAGAATACGGTCCGCGAACCGTGTTTTGCGAGCTTGAAGATCTGCCATTTTCTCTACTTCTTAGGCATTAGTTTGTTTTCTAATTTAGGGACATTTCTTTGATTATAATTAATTTTGTTTTATTTTACTCATGAAATTCTTTCAGAAAATGTATTTGAATTTGTTTTCAACTCATGTTGAGGACGACTTCTTCTAGAGAAAATATTTTTAAGATTCAGGAAACACAAAATAAATGGATATTTCACTCACGACGACCCAGAACAAATTGGCCGCGAGTAAAACAATTTGTGGACACGGTGAGGATAAATGGGAGCAGATCATCAAACCCACAGACAGCAGGATTATGGGATAATATTTCCAGTTAATATCGGTTAGCACTACAAACAAAAAACAAAACACTCGTGAAATGACTAAACTATATTTCATTTCTCTCCAGGTCCAAAAGGAAACACAGAAGAGTTATCCGGTGTATAAACTGTTCAACAGCATTATGAATTAATGTAATTTCTGTTTTAAACGGGAAGACTTTGCTTCGAGAAAGAAAGCATTCTATCAAAGAACTCCTAAATCACAAATATATAAGCTTCAGGTGAAAACCGAACTCCAATTAATTAAGTTCAGTTATTGCTCAGATAAATAATATTATTAACTCTACAAGAGAAAAGATAGAAGCTTCACATTGTTCAGATACATGTAAAAAAAAAAAAAAAAAAAATACAGGAGGAAGTTCCAAAACTTGTGTTGTCGTCAAACTGACTTTTTTTTGTCGTTTTTTTGGTTGAAAAAATCCCTGCAATGTTGTTTTTTTTTAAACATCTGCCGTAATAATTTTTTGTACAATCTGCATCAAGGGGGAAAAAAAACAAGTGTTGGAAGGATTAGTTGGACCGTCTGGCTGGCTGAACAGAACCCTCTGGACCGTCTGGCTGAACAGAACCCTCTGGCTGAACAGAACCCTCTGGACCCTCTGGCTGAACAGAACCCTCTTCTGGTGGGCTGAACAGAACTCACTCAGCCACCGTGGAACAAAAAACAGCGTCAGGAAAAAAAATAAGATCTTGTTGTAACTCTGGAAAAAAGTCTGGAGGAGAAAAAGGTTTACGTAGCACCGAAGTCACTAAGGAGAGCAAGCAGGAAGGGTTTAGGGAGGAGACCGTGACCGTAGGGGCTGGGGGGGCCACAGGGAGGGCTGGGGGCCCACAGGGAGGGCTGGGGGCCCCACAGGGAGGGCTGGGGGGCCCACAGGGAGGGCTGGGGGCCCACAGGAAGGGCTGGGGGCCCACAGGGAGGGCTGGGGGGCCCACAGGGAGGGCTGGGGGGCCCACAGGAAGGGCTGGGGGCCCACAGGGAGGGCTGGGGGCCCCACAGGGAGGGCTGGGGGGCCCACAGGGAGGGCTGGGGGGCCACACAGGGAGGGCTGGGGGGCCACACAGGGAGGGCTGGGGGGCCACACAGGGAGGGCCCCCAAGGTTAATTAAATAAGGTTAAGAAGTGAAGACCGTACGGTGGACTCCATGTTGCTCCCTGGAAGGAGAGAAACATGTGCAGTTGAGACCAAGGAGGCTTGGCTGCATGTTTCTGTCCTTCCAGGGAGTCCCCCGTGCGGTCTTCGCTTCCTAACCTTATTTAATTAACCTTGGGGGCCCCACAGGGAGGACTGTGGCCCCCACAGTCCAGCGACCACGACCACCGAGCTGCTGATCCTTCAGAAAAGTTCCGTGTGTGTTTGTGTGTGTTTTGGTCTCTCCAGTCAGTCAGTCAGTCAGTCTCCTGTCGTAGTCTGGCTCAGAGCCATAGAGCAAGACAGAGTTACCACAACTCTGTTCACTTCACAGGGCTTCAGTCCAATGGAGGCTCTCCTACATAGACTTCTATTGGCTTCAGTCCAATGGAGGCTCTCCTACAGAGACTTCTATTGGCGTCAGTCCAATGGAGGCTCTCCTACAGAGACTTCTATTGGCTTCAGTCCAATGGAGGCTCTCCTACATAGACTTCTATTGGCTTCAGTCCAATGGAGGCTCTCCTACAGAGACTTCTATTGGCGTCAGTCCAATGGAGGCTCTCCTACATAGACTTCTATTGGCTTCAGTCCAATGGAGGCTCTCCTACAGAGACTTCTATTGGCTTCAGTCCAACGGAGGCTCTCCTACAGAGACTTCTATTGGCCGAAGAGTGACCGGAAGTAGGCAGAATGCACTGGACTCAGGGCAACAGCCCAGCTTTAATGAGCTCAAAATCGCCCTTATTTTAGATTGTTTATTTCAGTAATAGTACAACATAAACATTACAGAGACTTTAGTTGTCACTGTGCAACTTTAAAATTGTTGATATTTGCGCCGCCCCTCGTTGTAAACGATGTATTTCCAACTCCAGCTCGTCTCTCTCATCCAGGCTGCACGGACAGCGCTAGAACTCTGTCTTACTCTATGGCTCTGGTTCCGGTGGGCTCTTCAGTCAGTCTGGTGGACTCTTTAGTCAGTCTCCCCTGTGGTAGTCTGGCTGTGTGGAACTCTTCAGCCTCCACTGTGGTAGCCTGGCTGTGTGGAACTCTTCAGCCTCCCCTGTGGTAGTCTGGCTGTGTGGAACTCTTCAGCCTCCCCTGTGGTAGTCTGGCTGTGTGGAACTCTTCAGCCTCCCCTGTGGTAGTCTGGCTGTGTGGAACTCTTCAGCCTCCCCTGTGGTAGCCTGGCTGTGTGGAACTCTTCAGCCTCCCCTGTGGTAGTCTGGCTGTGTGGAACTCTTCAGCCTCCCCTGTGGTAGCCTGGCTGTGTGGAACTCTTCAGCCTCCCCTGTGGTAGTCTGGCTGTGTGGAACTCTTCAGCCTCCCCTGTGGTAGCCTGGCTGTGTGGAACTCTTCAGCCTCCCCTGTGGTAGTCTGGCTGTGTGGAACTCTTCAGCCTCCCCTGTGGTAGCCTGGCTGTGTGGAACTCTTCAGCCTCCCCTGTGGTAGCCTGGCTGTGTGGAACTCTTCAGCCTCCCCTGTGGTAGTCTGGCTGTGTGGAACTCTTCAGTCTCCCCTGTGGTAGCCTGGCTGTGTGGAACTCTTCAGTCTCCCCTGTGGTAGCCTGGCTGTGTGGAACTCTTCAGTCTCCCCTGTCGTAGTCTGGTTGTGTGCAGCTGATGCAGATGTAGTCGTCACTCTTGGCCTGGTCGGCAGACAGACCCACACACACCTGGTGGAACCACTGGTTGCAGTTCCCGTCGCACTGGACCCAGTCCACCTGGAACACAACCCACAGAAACACTGTTACTACAGACCAAGTAAACCCACAGAAACACTGTTAGTACAGACCCAGTCCACCCACAGAAACACTGTTAGTACAGACCCAGTCAACCCACAGAAACACTGTTACTACAGACCCAGTAAACCCACAGAAACACTGTTACTACAGACCTAGTAAACCCACAGAAACACTGTTACTACAGACCCAGTAAACCCACAGAAACACTGTTACTACAGACCCAGTAAACCCACAGAAACACTGTTACTACAGACCCAGTCCACCCACAGAAACACTGTTACTACAGACCCAGTAAACCCACAGAAACACTGTTACTACAGACCTAGTAAACCCACAGAAACACTGTTAGTACAGACCCAGTCCACCCACAGAAACACTGTTAGTACAGACCCAGTCCACCCACAGAAACACTGTTACTACAGACCCAGTAAACCCACAGAAACACTGTTACTACAGACCCAGTCCACCCACAGAAACACTGTTACTACAGACCCAGTCCACCCACAGAAACACTGTTACTACAGACCCAGTCCACCCACAGAAACACTGTTACTACAGACCAGTGTTGGGGAAGTTACTTTTAAAAAGTAAGGAATTATAGTTATCGTTACTCATCTAAAAAAGTAATTTGTTACTTTACATTAAATTATGAAAGTAACTACTTTACTTTACTTTAAAAAATAATAATATAAAAAACGGCCGAAACCGAATACCGAATATAGGAACTTTGTTTTTAAGCTAGATCTATAAAGAATAGGGTTGGGAGACTTGGGACTTCATTAAAAAAACATCTAATTAATTGGAGGCTTTGTGATGAATTAATCTCAATTAATCACATTTTAATCGCATATCAATAGGCCTATTTGACCTGAGCAGTGAGCTTTTTTTCTACATAAGCATAGGCAATAAAACAAGTAGTAATAATAATAGTGATAATATTATTTATATAAAGCTTCTCTGAGTACTTAAAGACACTTTTCAAGGAGAACATGAGAAAACAAATAAAACCAACTTTATTAGAGAAAAACTAAGACTATGGAATAAAATAAATTAAAGTGGAATGAGATAGCAATATTCCAGATGTGGGTTTGAATTTATAGGTGGTGGCATGTCTCTGAGTTTTGGGAAGTGCATCGTTTTGACAGTGAAACCCTGACCATTAAACACGGGCAGACGCAACGATGCAGTCTATCATTCATTGTTAAAGCTCCAAATGATATTCCCATTCGTCTTTGTGTCTGCCCGTGTAAACGCAGCAGCGAGTGTGAGGGGTTGGGGAACGGATGGAAAGTACATAGTGAAACTAACGTTAGCTCCCATGCTAGCTAGTAGCTTCCCTCGTCAACAGAACACCACCACAGATCGGGTGGAAGCTGCTGATATCACGTTGCTTGTGCCCGTGGATGGGAAATAAGATTTAAAAGGCTATGGAAGCGTGGATGAAAGGCAAAGCACAGATGTGTGCAAAGTTTTGTCGGATCTGCCAGTGTATTCCGTCTGCTGCAGTGCGTGTGTGTTCTGTCAACTTCTGTGTTGTGAGTCTGTCACTGGCTTCTGAATGCATAGTTAAAGAGCGTCATAAGCATGCGCCCTTCCTGCGCTGGAAGTAGCAGATCTACAAGTTATCTACCCGTCGCAATGCACAGCACGTTGGGCTTGTACATCTGTGTTTCTCCCGCAGTTTAGTTGAATTATATCGATTCACAACTTTATTTGCCCCCTTCACTTCAGCAGCACAGAGACGCCTGTATGATAGACTCACGGAGCTGCATGGCCAGACTTTTTTCACTGATCACATAAGTTGACATAACGCCATAACGCGGGTAACGCTCGAACAATAACTATAGCGCCGTTATGGAATGGGAAATGTAAAGCGTTAGGTTACAAATGATTGCAAATAGTAGTTTCGTTATGTAACGTAACGCGATGTAAGGGCGTTAGTCCTGCTACACTGCTACAGACCCAGTAAACCCACAGAAACACTGTTACTATAGACCCAGTCCACCTGAGGAGCCCACAGAAAAAAAACAATTTACTTGTAGGGGGCTGTGTGACCATTTGTGACCAGAATTATCTGTATTTGGCTGCGGACCCCCATTGGAAAATATGTAGTTCCCCCAGAAGCAAAGATTTGAGTTAAAACGTTCACTCTGAAAGAATATATATTCAAAGATTCACACCAGACTTTCAGGATTTTTCCAAAAAATAGCAGATCTACAAGCTCACAGCGCGATAGTAAATAAAATAGCAGATCTACAAGCTCACAGCGCGATAGTAAATAAAATAGCAGATCTACAAGCTCACAGCGCGATAGTAAATAAAATAGCAGATCTACAAGCTCACAGCGCGATAGTAAATAAAATAGCAGATCTACAAGCTCACAGCGCGATAGTAAATAAAATAGCAGATCTACAAGCTCACAGCGCGATAGTAAATAAAATAGCAGATCTACAAGCTCACAGCGCGATAGTAAATAAAATAGCAGATCTACAAGCTCACAGCGCGATAGTAAATAAAATAGCAGATCTACAAGCTCACAGTGCGATAGTAAATAAAATAGCAGATCTACAAGCTCACAGCGCGATAGTAAATAAAATAGCAGATCTACAAGCTCACAGATAGTAAATGGAGCATCACCTCGTCTCCTTCCGGCTCGCGGCACCACGGCGCGGCGCACAGAGAGTAGTCCTCCTCGTCTGAGTCCGATGGCGCCGGCGCAGGGGGAGGAGCTGACACAGGGGGAGGAGCCGACGCAGGGGGAGGAGCCGGCGACTCTGGGGGAGGAGCCGGGCGGTCAGGGCTGAGCGGAGGAGAGCTGGACCTCTTGGTGGCCGGCGTGGTGGAGGTGATGGAGGCGAGCTCACTGTGCTGGTGGTGCTGGTGGTGCTGGTGGTGGTGGCTCTTCTCCCTGTGCGTGGACTTGGACCTCTTCTTGCGGGACTTCTTGGCCCGGTCCCGGTCCCGGTCCCGGTCTCGGTCCCGAGACGAGTCGGAGCTGTCCTTACGCCGCTTGGTCCTCTTGTGCTCCTTCTGGCCGTTCAGAACCGCCTCCTTTTTGTGACAGGAACCTCCGTTCTGTTAACACACACACACACACACACACACACACACACGATAACATCTCAGCTACGAGCCACGCCAAGCTGTACTGATACACGGCCCGGTCCCATCGGTCCCATCGGCCCGGAAAAGAGCCGATCTACAAGCTCACAGCTTGTAGTCTATAGGGAAAAGGAGTGTTACCTGTGTTGGGTGGAGGCTCCCTCTGTGGTGGTGGTGGTGGGGGGGGTGGGGGTCCGAGGGGCTCCTGGGGGGAGGAGGGGGGGGAAGCAGGCAGCGCAGCACGGCCCGGTACAGCTGCTCCGTCTCTGGGAGGGTGACCTGGAGCAGGAAGCCCTCCACCATCAGCTCCTCCAGATCTGGACCCAGAACTACAGGGAACAGGAAACACCACACTATGACCCAGAACTACAGGAAACACCACACTATGACCCAGAACTACAGGAAACAGGAAACACCACACTATGACACAGAACTACAGGAAACAGGAAACACCACACTATGACACAGAACTACAGGAAACACGACACTATGACACAGAGCTACAGGAAACAGGAAACTACACACTATGACACAGAGCTACACACCACAGTGTCTCACGTTGCCTCTCGCAATGTTCAAATGCTCCCGTCGTACAGTCTGGAGCAACGGAAGCTCTGATCACGAGTAAAATATAAATGCTCCCGTCGTACAGTCTGGAGCAACGGAAGCTCTGATCACGAGTAAAATATAAATGCTTCCGTCGTACAGTCTGGAGCAACGGAAGCTCTGATCAAGAGTAAAATATAAATGCTCCCGTCATACAGTCTGGAGCAACGGAAGCTCTGATCATGAGTAAAATATAAATGCTTCAGTCATACAGTCTGGAGCAACGGAACCTCTGATCACGAGTAAAATATAAATGTTTCCGTCGTACAGTCTGGAGCAACGGAAGCTCTGATCACGAGTAAAATATAAATGCTTCCGTCATACAGTCTGGAGCAACGGAAGCTCTGATCATGAGTAAAATATAAATGCTTCCGTCATACAGTCTGGAGCAACGGAAGCTCTGATCATGAGTAAAATATAAATGATCCCGTCATACAGTCTGGAGCAACGGAAGCTCTGATCACGAGTAAAATATAAATGCTTCCGTCATACAGTCTGGAGCAAATATAAAAAATAATATTTTGACATATGCCACTTGAATTAAGGCGACTTGATTGATTGACATCAAAAAGGCCTGTCAGCTCAAACCCACAATGCAAGTATTTTGTTTTCAAGAGTGTTGCCGTCTGTAGTATAGCATTACAAATTAAATCCAAAGAAATCCTACCTATAACCTATTCCATTTCTCCCCCTCAATTTCCCATTCAGAAGTGTATTTGTCTTAATATGTAACGCCAGCTCCGCTATTCCAAAGCCCAAGATCAGGTACATATATATTTTATTTTTTATCCCACAATTTTGTAACCCAGTTTTCTTTTCACCCAGTGCCAATTATCTAATGTAATCCTGGGCGCTACACTTCCTCTGCCAACCTGGGGGGGCAGCGGACTGACCTCATGCCTCCTTCTATGCATGAGGAGTCCAAGCTGCTTCTTGTCACCTGACAGAGGGGAATTTCCCCGGCCGGACGTAGCGCGTGGAAGGAACACGTTATTCCGACAAGTTCCTCTCCCCTCCATCAGGCGCCCCGGCTGGCCAGGGGGAGGTCGTTTTAGAGACCAGGATTACAGCATGTTTTTGTGAGGGTACCTACCCTAGGGGACACGGGGAGAACATGCAAACTCCACACAGAAAGGCCCTTTCGCCAACCCCCGCCTCGGGTATGGGCACTGATGACGCGGAGGAGGGAACACGCCGCCGGTGCCCACAGTGTCCCCAGCGGGAATCGAACCCAGGACCTTCTAGCTGTGAGGCGACAGCACTACCAACTGTGCCATGCACCGTGCCCTAGATCAGGTACATAATTTAAACTATTTTCACTCATAATATTGTTTTTCGGTGGGTAGATCTTGCCCAGCTGGTCATTTTGAAAGAAAGTAGCTCTACAGTCAAAAAAGAGTGGGCACCCCTGGTCTAATACCTAACACCTAACCGTCCCTCTACACAGTAGAGGAATGGTGCTGTGATGCTCTGTAGGACAGGTGTTAGTATTAGTAATGGTTGCTCTGTGTAGGGGTTAGTATTAGTAATGGATGCTCTGTGTAGGGGTTAGTATTAGTAATGGTTGCTCTGTGTAGGGGTTAGTATTAGTAATGGTTGCTCTGTGTAGGGGTTAGTATTAGTAATGGTTGCTCTGTGTAGGTGTTAGTATTAGTAATGGTTGCTCTGTGTAGGTGTTAGTATTAGTAATGGTTGCTCTGTGTAGGTGTTAGTATTAGTAATGGTTGCTCTGTGTAGGTGTTAGTATTAGTAATGGATGCTCTGTGTAGGGGTTAGTATTAGTAATGGTTGCTCTGTGTAGGGGTTAGTATTAGTAATGGTTGCTCTGTGTAGGGGTTAGTATTAGTAATGGTTGCTCTGTGTAGGTGTTAGTATTAGTAATGGTTGCTCTGTGTAGGTGTTAGTATTAGTAATGGTTGCTCTGTGTAGGTGTTAGTATTAGTAATGGTTGCTCTGTGTAGGTGTTAGTATTAGTAATGGATGCTCTGTGTAGGTGTTAGTATTAGTAATGGTTGCTCTGTGTAGGGGTTAGTATTAGTAATGGTTGCTCTGTGTAGGTGTTAGTATTAGTAATGGTTGCTCTGTGTAGGTGTTAGTATTAGTAATGGTTGCTCTGTGTAGGGGTTAGTATTAGTAATGGTTGCTCTGTGTAGGGGTTAGTATTAGTAATGGTTGCTCTGTGTAGGTGTTAGTATTAGTAATGGTTGCTCTGTGTAGGGGTTAGTATTAGTAATGGTTGCTCTGTGTAGGGGTTAGTATTAGTAATGGTTGCTCTGTGTAGGTGTTAGTATTAGTAATGGTTGCTCTGTGTAGGGGTTAGTATTAGTAATGGATGCTCTGTAGGTGTTAGTATTAGTAATGGTTGCTCTGTGTAGGTGTTAGTATTAGTAATGGATGCTCTGTAGGTGTTAGTATTAGTAATGGATGCTCTGTAGGTGTTAGTATTAGTAATGGTTGCTCTGTGTAGGGGTTAGTATTAGTAATGGTTGCTCTGTGTAGGTGTTAGTATTAGTAATGGATGCTCTGTGTAGGGGTTAGTATTAGTAATGGTTGCTCTGTGTAGGGGTTAGTATTAGTAATGGATGCTCTGTGTAGGGGTTAGTATTAGTAATGGTTGCTCTGTGTAGGTGTTAGTATTAGTAATGGATGCTCTGTGTAGGTGTTAGTATTAGTAATGGTTGCTCTGTGTAGGTGTTAGTATTAGTAATGGTTGCTCTGTGTAGGTGTTAGTATTAGTAATGGATGCTCTGTGTAGGTGTTAGTATTAGTAATGGATGCTCTGTGTAGGTGTTAGTATTAGTAATGGATGCTCTGTGTAGGTGTTAGTATTAGTAATGGATGCTCTGTGTAGGGGTTAGTATTAGTAATGGTTGCTCTGTGTAGGTGTTAGTATTAGTAATGGATGCTCTGTGTAGGTGTTAGTATTAGTAATGGATGCTCTGTGTAGGTGTTAGTATTAGTAATGGTTGCTCTGTGTAGGTGTTAGTATTAGTAATGGTTGCTCTGTGTAGGGGTTAGTATTAGTAATGGTTGCTCTGTGTAGGTGTTAGTATTAGTAATGGTTGCTCTTGAAGGGTTAGGGTTACTGACCGTGTAGAGGAATGGTGTTGCGATGCTGGGTGTAGAAATAACCATGTATTTCCTGAGTGGGATGTGAAGAAGACTTCTTCCACCAATGTCTCGCCTGCAGGAACAAAAAGATGTTGAACTACATATTTTCAGAAAATGTTTGAGAACCACCGACATAGAACCACTGACATAGAACCACTGACATAGAACCACTGACATAGAACCACTGACATAGAACCACCGACATAGAACCACCGACATAGAACCACTGACATAGAACCACCGACATAGAACCACCGACATAGAACCACCGACATAGAACCACCGACATAGAACCACCGACATAGAACCACTGACATAGAACCACTGACATAGAACCACTGACATAGAACCACCGACATAGAAAACTGTCAGGACTTCGAGAACATTTGTAGAATCGTCTAAATGCGTTAAGTCGGCTTCTTTCAGAACTAAATGCAATGTTATTAATGTTATTAATGTTATTAGATCCAATATTAAGAAGAATCACCAATCAGCCAAAAAAAAGGCTATGAAATAATAAAGCGGTAATCTCTCCCTACCTTTAAAATTAAATGTTTTCAAACGGCAGCCAGCAAAACAAAAAACAAAAAAAGTAATATGTAATATGTGTTAGGGCATTAACATAATAATGGAATAGTCGACTAGAAAAACACTAGTCGACACGGTTAATTGACATCCGATTATTCGCTAATATTATTTCTAATATTTTTTATGATTTTTATGATTTTTCTTTTTTCTTTTCTACAGCAGACATGCAGGCATGCAGCTGTGAGCTCGGTTGTTTTGTTGGTAGTTCGCCAACTTCAGTGCTAATCCAGTCCTGGCTGATTGTTTTCATATCCAAGACTACTGTACGTGGGTTTTGCCGTCACCCTCACTCGTGTGGGCGGTGGAGACTAGCAGCATTCAAGACAGTTTTTCTTTGGGAAAAGCATAATGCGATAAGTATGCCTCATAGGCTCATACGCTCAATGGGGACAACTACAGTGTGTAAATACTTTTACTATTGGTGAGTTTATTACTGTAGTTTGTTCAACAAGTTAGATTGGAGACGTGTCGTCCGGTACAGTAAAGTATAGCAGGAGTTCCTCCTCACTCTGCCCAATATTATCCAGTTTGGTGACAGTCAAACTACAGTAGCTCTTGCCGTGATTTCATGTTTCTTCATGCTTATCCAACAAACAAACAAACCGCCATGCCGCACGATCATAGTTATAACAGTCTCGATGGAGTTAAGTAGTTGATCATCTTCATAGCCTGGCAGCCTGCTAGCTAGCAAACCTAGTATGTAATCATAACCTCCTCCTAGCTTGTAGCTCCTTCTAAAAACCAAAGGAACTGTGGTTGTAACTTGTTGTTGAACATTTAGGGTTGTATGAAAAACATCGCATGGTTCATTCCTCCTCCTCCTCCTCCTCCCCGCTCCAGTCTCCACTCTCCAAACATTGTGAACAACGTAACATGCTATTCTGCTCCGTAGAACGGTCTTGCGCATCAAAAATAGCAGATCTACAAGCTCACAACACGTCCATCCGTGAGTCATTGTGGACTGGCAACTTTGACTTGAAACAGCTGAGCTAATTTTGGCCAATCAGAGCGGCATTCAGCTTAATCTAGTCAGAGAGTGGCGACACTCGCGTTGACTCCCATCGTAACAATGGAATGAGGAAGTGCTCATTCTATCTCAATGGGATAGTTCCAATGTGTGGAACTATAGCCCATAGGCACCCGCTTTGTCTCAATGGGATAGTTCCAATGTGTGGAACTATAGCTCATAGCGCGCTACGAGCTTGTAGGTCTGCTATTTTTGAAAAATCGAAGAACGACTGACATAGAAACACAGCTTTTTCAGAAGACTGTCAGGACGTAGAAGAGATTTTTAGAATCTGATCTCAGGTCAGAATGGGTTAATGCCCTAATATGTGCCATTCTGGGAAAAGTACTAATATTACAGTAACTACGTTACGTACCTTATTAATAAGTACTAATATTACAGTAACTACGTCACGTACCTTATTAATAAGTACTAATAGTACAGTAACTACGTTACGTACCTTCCCGTGCTTGGCCGTCCTGGCCACCTGCTCCAACATGGCGTCCAGCGTGGTGCCCTGCTGGACTCTGTGCTGCCAGCGCACCGTCCGCTCGATCAGGAAGCGCAGGGCATCGCCCTCGGGGAGGCGGACCCTGATGCGCTGCAGAGAGGCCAGCAGGGGGAGCACCTTGTCCAGAGGGGGCTTCCGCGAGCGCTGACACAGCGGGCACAGCCAGGGCTGGTTGCTAGGGTAACCATAGAATACACTTCATTACAGCACAGGGATGGTTGCTAGGGTAACCATAGAATACACTTCATTAGAGCACAGGGCTGGTTGCTAGGGTAACCATAGAATACACAGCGGGCACAGCCAGGGCTGGTTGCTAGGGTAACCATAGAATACACTGCATTAGAACACAGGGCTGGTTGCTAGGGTAACCATAGAATACACTTCATTAGAGCACAGGGCTGGTTGCTAGGGTAACCATAGAATACACTGCATTACAGCACAGGGCTGGTTGCTAGGGTAACCATAGAATACACTGCATTACAGCACAGGGCTGGTTGCTAGGGTAACCATAGAACTGCATTAGAGCACAGCACAGGGCTGGTTGCTAGGGTAACCATAGAACTGCATTAGAGCACAGCACAGACCCATAAGGGTCAATTTGGTTCCAAACCATCATTTATCTGGGGACCCTCTGGAAATCCCTCAAGGACCCCTGGGGGTCCCCGGACCCCACTTTGAGAACCACTGCATTATAGTTTAATGTCGAGTAATTATTTTCTAATTCGGTTAGTTTTAGTTTGTTCATAGATCATTTTTGGGGTCCTTGACATGAAATATTGAGCACCACTGATACAGAAACATGAGGTATTATTATAATAAATATTGAGCACCACCGATACAGAAACATGAGGTATTTCAGAGAACTGTCAGGATTTAGATTTCAACGTCAGGCCTAAATGGGTTAACCGTTTCAGTTCAGACGACGTGTGAGACCGTCATAAGGATTAGAAACGATCGTAGCCTTTGACGTCTGTGGACGTCCTAGTGACTGACACGGGGCGAGATAAGAATATTCCGAATTTTTCCTTTTCGCTTGCCGTATGCTAACGCTCTGTGCAACTATTAGCTTGTCATTGACTCCCATGTTAGCGCGGCGGAAAGAATGACTCGTATCTCCTCATCCAGGGCGCTCTCCGTGGTGATGAATGGATCGATATGCTGGCGCTTCATTTCTGCTCCTCATCCGTCTCTCCCGCAAAATATGAACGCTTTTTGGATCATATATCGTATAAATTAAAACGATCGGGATGTTTAGGTCAATTTGTCAAGTCAACTTTTTTAGGAAAGTGTTTCCGGTTCATGGCTTTCAGAGTAAAAGCGCTCAGACAACTCTGGCACCCCAGAGCTCCTATTTTGATGCACTTCCGGCACTAAATGTGTTTTAACGACACTAACCTTGTGCTGTGGTTGTTGTCGGAGGTTCCCGTGGCGACGCAGCCGCTGTGGAAGGCTTCTCGGCAGAGCTGGCACTGAGCCATGGCGCCCTGCGGCGCCCGGTGACACACACACACGCCCACTTCAGGCTCCTCCCCCTCCGACGACGGCAGGGGGAGGAGCTTAGCCTGGTTGGACGCCCTCAGAGCCAGCAGGGTGTCCATCTCCTTCTGACGCACCTCGGCTAGCGTGGCCATCTGGAGAGGAAGGGGTCAACATCGTTATAACATCTGGAGAGGAAGGGGTTAACATCGCTATAACATCTGGAGAGGAAGGGGTTAACATCGCTATAACATCTGGAGAGGAAGGGGTTAACATCGCTATAACATCTGGAGAGGAAGGGGTTAACATCGCTATAACATCTGGAGAGGAAGGGGTTAACATCGCTATAACATCTGGAGAGGAAGGGGTTAACATCGCTATAACATCTGGAGAGGAAGGGGTTAACATCGCTATAACATCTGGAGAGGAAGGGGTTAACATCGCTGTAGATCGGCTATTTTCACCATTCAAACCAAGTGTAAAATGACTTATACTGGATCTCTTGTCCACTATAGTCCCTCCCTGACATTTTAGTCTAGTTTTTATTTGTTGACGAAATTGTCAGTACATTTATTAGTTTTAGTCATCGTAGCTTCGTTTCCATTTAGTTTCGTCAGTGAAAAAACGGTAGTCGGCAATTTTTCCATCTTAGTTTTAGTGGAGGAAATCAACTCACAGCAGAAGATACATACTGGTAGTAATAGGGCTGCACGATTCATCGGATTTTAATCGAAATCGCGATTTTTGGATTTGGACGATTAAAAAAAAAAAAAGTTTTTCTCTTTAACTAGCCCATTGACGCCTGGTGTAACGTATACGTTGTTCTACCCTTGATGCCGGCCGTGCTCTCTGTGTCTCATCAGCTATTGCTATACATGTAGCAACATAACTATTTAAAAAGAAAAACATCAGAATTTGAAGGTTTTCAGAAACCTTAGGTCAGGCCCTAGAAGGCGTTCCCAGATTTGGCCTCAGGCATCAATGGGCTAGGGCATTTACGGTAAATCTCTCTCGCACTCGCCTGCAGGCTGCCGGGCTACCGTAGTTACTTCCTCCTCCCTCTGCCGCGCAAGAGAGAAAAGCAGCGTTGGCATGTCTGCCACGGGGAGCGATAGGAACGAGGATTTAGTTGCTAAAATAAGGCTAGACAATGTCTGTCGTCTGGAAATGACTCGGCTTCTCCGTTTCAGATGTGGAGCAAAACTACTCGGCGTTGTAAAAGTTGTGGATGCACACGCCGCTGTGCTTCTGTATGTTTCCCGGGTGCTGGAGCCGGTCGGGACGCTCGTGTTGCCTTTTTACGGGGACAGGTTTTAGTTCCGACATAGTGGAGGGTCGTTCCCTGTGGGAGACGGCGGCAGCACGCCTGGAGAATGGACAGGCATAGCGGCGAGAGTAGCTCTGGTCCATAGCCCTGATGCTAATTCTACCCTAGCATTAGGGCTATGGACCAGAGCTAAATCGGCGAGTGGGACTGCTGATGCAGTCTGCAGAACATGAAGCTTTAATATCAATACCGTGTCCTGACCTACTGTCCCTTATTATCGTAAAGTCGGGTAGTGTACACTACGGTTTATTTTGCATCGAGGAGCCAATAGCCATGTGTGTCTGACTGTACATCGTCTCGGCTAAAAACAAAGGGAAAGCCTGCCTTATGTTTCGCCGTACGACCTGTTGCATCAGCGTGCTAAGAAATTGCTGATCTGCAAGCTCACGACGTGTCACCTCAGCAACACGTTGTGAGCTAGTAGATCGGCTATTTTCAGCACACGTAAAAATGGAGGATGAGACGTTCAGAAACCTTTGTCTTCACAGTACAAGCATCAGCTGTCACAAGTTGAAAAGAGATGTGGCCTCATTATTTTTCACATGGCCCATAATATGACAAGACAGAATCAAAATGAAAAAGGATTAGGCCTACAGATTCAGTGGCATTTCACATTGCAAAAGGGTGCAGGAAGAGTGGGCACCTAAACATTAAATTGGCTATTTTTTAAGAATTAATTTGGACATTTTGTAAACGTTTCTCTGACAGAGACATCGGACATGTTTGGTTGGTTTAAAACGAACCATGGTCCGCTTACCCCTTTGGTTCGGTTGGTGTGAACGTGCATCCGAACTCTGGTGCGGATCAAAGAAACTAACCATGGTCCGCTAAAAAAAGGCCGGACTCGGTTGGCTTCCAAACGAACCACACGGTGCGGTTCGTTACTGGTGTGAACGCATTCGGACTTTATAGAGGACCAAATACAGCACGATAGCCAAAATAGCCGCCGGGCGTCGGCAGTCGTGAGGCTGCATTAATAATTAGTTATAAAAGCATGTATTTTTTACGGGGATCACTATTGATATGACGGCTGACAGTCTGGTTTTATTTTATAATGTATATGTCGAGGCGCAGCGCAAATGTAATGGCAGCGTACGAGGTTCACAACACATGCGCAAAAATAACAGATGTACAAGTTATCGACACGGAATGGTATGTACGGTATGGTACACGATGTAAGCTTGTAGATCTGTTTATTTTAAGCATGCGCCGCCGCCACGCAAAGTTATGACAAAGCATCATGCGATGCATGAAGTCTTCATGCGAGAGTTTCTCTTTCAACTCGTGTCCCCTCCTTTTTCTGTGTGTGTGTGTGTGTGTGTGTGTGTGTGTGTGTGTGTGTGTGTGTGTGTGTGTGTGTGTGTGTGTGTGTGTGTGTGTGGGCGCGCACACATGAGGGGGAGAGACCCATATATTTATATGGGAGAGACGCAGAGACAGAGACATATTAAAAATCATCCATGTCACGCACGGCCGCACGTATAGAGAAAAAGCCAATGTTAAATAAGCTATAATACACAGGTGGTCCCAAATGATTCATTGATTACATCACTATAGCAAAAGACGTAAAACTAGGTCAACTCAATTAGCTGCAGCGGAGCTGTTCTGACTTGAAGCTCAATAACCTACTAACTGACCACCTTCTAGTTTAAACCATAAGATGACATGGAAAATGCCCGATGATTTGATGCAGAAATAACATAATTGTATCTAATCGGGTCAAGGTGCACACATGGAAGAAAAGTCCTTTTTATCGGGGATAACTAGCTTGTTGTAGGCTGTAATACGTCTCCGTGAATTGTATGCATCAGCAGCAAGCACATTATTGTTCAAACACCTGCTCCTCTGTTCATCTGTTGCTCTCATTTGGCTAATGAAATAATTAATAAGAATGAATGCAATAGCAAGTTGTTGCTGTTCTCTTCTCTCTCTGTGTGACTGAAGGTTGCCCCAAAAAATGTAGACAGTGATTTCCCCTCATGTTCTTTTTCCCTCCATCGTAAAATGACCTTTTCTTTTTTTCACTATTTGGTTTGCTTAACATGTCCACGTGTCACTTGTTTACATATTTGGTACGCTTTACAAAGTCCAGTGTGAACACCAAAACGGACCAAAATCAATCCTTGATCCGGACCTTCTAAGCGGACTTTGGGTGTGAAAGCGCCCTAGGACAATAGACTGAGACAAAGACAACAGAAGTCCACTCACCGCGGCGGCAGAGTCCTTGCTCTCCGACAGAGAGACTAGGACAATAGACTAAGACAAAGACAACAGAAGTCCACTCACCGCGGCGGCAGAGTCCTTGCTCTCCGACAGAGAGACTAAGACAATAGACTAAGACAAAGACAACAGAAGTCCACTCACCGCGGCGGCAGAGTCCTTGCTCTCCGACAGAGAGACTAGGACAATAGACTAAGACAAAGACAACAGAAGTCCACTCACCGCGGCGGCAGAGTCCTTGCTCTCCGACAGAGAGACTAAGACAATAGACTAAGACAAAGACAACAGAAGTCCACTCACCGCGGCGGCAGAGTCCTTGCTCTCCGACAGAGAGACTAAGACAATAGACTAAGACAAAGACAACAGAAGTCCACTCACCGCGGCGGCAGAGTCCTTGCTCTCCGACAGAGAGACTAAGACAATAGACTAAGACAAAGACAACAGAAGTCCACTCACCGCGGCGGCAGAGTCCTTGCTCTCCGACAGAGAGACTAAGACAATAGACTAAGACAAAGACAACAGAAGTCCACTCACCGCGGCGGCAGAGTCCTTGCTCTCCGACAGGGCTCTCTCTACGTCGCTCAGAGAGTCCAGCGTTGAGGAGCTCCTCTTGTTGCTCTGCATCAGGATGGCTTCCTTTCTCTCACGTTTAGAGGAGCGGGCCTTCAGTGGACCGGAACCGACGTCACACGTTGGACACAGAACCTGCAGAGAGACAGACAGACAGAACGTCACACGTTGGAACACAGAACCTGCAGACAGACAGACAGAACGTCACAGGGTGAGCTGGTCACTTACCTCTAACAGAGAATAGGGTGAGCTGGTCACTCACCTCTAACAGAGAATAGGGTGAGCTGGTCACTCACCTCTAACAGAGAATAGGGTGAGCTGGTCACTTACCTCTAACAGAGAATAGGGTGAGCTGGTCACTCACCTCTAACAGAGAATAGGGTGAGCTGGTCACTCACCTCTAACAGAGAATAGGGTGAGCTGGACACTCACCTCTAACAGAGAATAGGGTGAGCTGGACACCAGGAAGGTCTTGGCTGCGCTCTCCTTCCAGGCCTGGACGTCAGTGACCAGCGCCTCCAGCCGGCTCAGAGGGTCCAGCCAGACGGGGATGCTCTCGGCCCGCTCCACCAGCTCCGAGAGGCTGTCCAGCACCGGGATACGACCGCCCAACTGGCCAATAGGAGAACAGTACATTAACACACCGGGATACGACCGCCCCCCCCCAACTGGCCAATAGGAGAACAGTACATTAACACACCGGAATACGACCGCCCCCCCAACTGGCCAATAGGAGAACAGTACATTAACACACCGGGATACGACCGCCCCCCAACTGGCCAATAGGAGAACAGTACATTAACACACCGGGATACGACCGCCCCCCCAACTGGCCAATAGGAGAACAGTACATTAACACACACATGTACACACAAATCAGGGAAGTTAACAATTACCATAATCGTAAATTGTATAATCACCGTTAAGTAGGCATGTAATAACCATATATATCGATATTAATCCCGACGATATGAATCTATTCATTGAAATAAAATAAAATATTTTTTAGGGGGGCTAGTGTGTGATGTGAAATGTGAGCTTTAGTCATATTCCATCATGTTCAAGTGCTTTTGGAGAGAACTGATACCTAGTCACTTTCAGTAGTAGATAGATAGATCTTTATTTGTCATTGCTTTTTTTTTTAATATATTTTTTATCCCACAATTTTGTAACCCATTTTTCACCCCTGTGTCAATCATCTATCTAATGTGATCCTGGGCTCTACACACCCTCCACCAACCTGGGGAGAGCAACGGACTTGAACTCATGCTCCCTTCATGCCTGAGTGTCCAAGTTGCTCCTTTACACCTGACAGGGGGGAGTTTCCCTGGTTGGACGTAGCGTGTGGAAGGAACACGTTATTCCAACCAGTTCCTTTCCCCTCCATCAGAGGGGGGAGGCAGTTTAGAGACCAGGATTACTGTCCTAGGGGACACGGGGAGAACATGTGAGGGTACCTACCCTAGGGGACACGGGGAGAACATGCAAACTCCACACAGAAAGGCCCAACCCCGCCTTCGGGTATGGGCACTGATGACGTGGAGGAGGAAACACGCCACCAGCACCCACGGCGCCCCGAGCGGGAATCGAACCCAGGACCTTTTAGCTGTGAGGCGACAGCACTACCAACTGTGCCACCAGTGTGTGTGTCTGTGACTGTAGAGGGGAGCTGTGTGTGTCTGTGACTGTAGAGGGGAGCTGTGTGTGTCTGTGACTGTAGAGGGGAGCTGTGTGTGTCTGTGCCCAGGTGATGATGGTCGTTGATGCTCATCAAGGAAGGCAATTATGTTTCTGCACTGTCAAAAGTAATGCTACTTCTTTTGCAATGTAGTTAAATAAAATGACAAATCATGACAATGAACACAATATTTTGGGGCCGATCAAATAATTTACAAGAAGAAAAACAAAACAAATAGTGTTGTCTCCTGCCTTTATTTTCTTCTTTCTAATGATTTGATCGGCCCCAAAACATTGTGTTCATTGTCATGATTTGTCACGATCCCAGTTGGCTTTGTCCGCGGCGTATAACCGTCTTTAAATAAATACTTTCAGAAACGGCTATGGGAAAAATGCATTGCTTTTCATTTCCTGGGCCTGGGTCGTTCTGAAAGGGGGAGTGGTTGCACCACTCAGAACTGGACCTCGACATGAAACCCAGTTCTGGTTCTTCACCTGGAGCGCCTCGGCCTCCTGAAGCCAGTCCTGAGCCTTCAGCACCACGTCCTTCAGCTGCAGGCAGTTGGGAAGATATGCAGGGATGTTCTCCACCTCCAGGAGCGCTGCTTCTAGAGTCTCTATGGAGCGACTGGGTCTGAGAACACAAGACGACATGTTTGTCTTCTAGAGTCTCTATGGAGCGACTGGGTCTGAGGAACACAAGACGACATGTTTGTCTTCTAGAGTCTCTATGGAGCGACTGGGTCTGAGGAACACAAGACAACATGTTTGTCTTCTAGAGTCTCTATGCAGCGACTGGGTCTGAGAACACAAGACAACATGTTTGTCTTCTAGAGTCTCTATGGAGCGACTGGGTCTGAGGAACACAAGACAACATGTTTGTCTTCTAGAGTCTCTATGGAGCGACTGGGTCTGAGGAACACAAGACGACATGTTTGTCTTCTAGAGTCTCTATGGAGCGACTGGGTCTGAGGAACACAAGACAACATGTTTGTCTTCTAGAGTCTCTATGGAGCGACTGGGTCTGAGGAACACAAGACGACATGTTTGTCTTCTAGAGTCTCTATGGAGCGACTGGGTCTGAGGAACACAAGACAACATGTTTGTCTTCTAGAGTCTCTATGGAGCGACTGGGTCTGAGGAACACAAGACAACATGTTTGTCTTCTAGAGTCTATGGAGCGACTGGGTCTGAGGAACACAAGACAACATGTTTGTCTTCTAGAGGCTCTATGCAGCGACTCATACCCTGAAGAAGGCAACTCGTTTGTCGAAACGTTGGTAAATAAAACGTTTTGTTGGCATCGTGACTAGGAGCTGTGCGACCTCTCCTTTCCGTTATAGAGTGTGTCTCCCGTGCTCAGCACCTCCCTACTCTCTTTGTTTGCCCAGTTTGATCACTTCAAAAACTCTTTCATCTTAAAATAACTAATGTCCGAAAAAAGCCAATCTACAAGCTCCGCAACACTTCACGCTGCGACGTGTTGTGAGCTTGTAGATCTGCAATTGTCGGTGCACAGCAGCATGCTTTGACAGAAGATACACCGAATGCTTCTATGGAATCCCAATGAGTGAAATGGCAGAACTTTAACCCATTTTGGGCGGGGAACCCCTTTTGGTGTTAGCATTACGTTATGCTTTAGCTATTGAAAAATAGCAGATCTTTTTTTAGAAAAATGGAAGAACGACTGACGCACAGAGAAACATAGCGTTTTCAGAAAACTGTCAGGATGTAGAAGACATTTTTTCAGGTCAAAATGGGTCAAAATAACTAATGTCCGAAAGAAGCCAATCTACAAGCTCGCAACACTTCACGCTGCGACGTGTCGTGAGCTTGTAGATCTGCCATTTTCGGTTCACAGAAGATACACCGAATGCTTCTATGGAATCCCAATGAGTGAAATGGCAGAACTTTAAAGGACAACTTTAGTTTTTTTCAACCAAGGTTCATGTTTTAGGTTGTTATTAGAGAAACTAAAAGATGAGTGTTCTTTTTCTTTCAGAACACTAATTTTTTCTTTCAGAACACTCATTTTTTAACACAATTTTATGGTGATTTCTTTTTTTATTATTTACTATAGTCCTAATAAACGCCAGGAAATTACATCTGGCCACAAAAGATCACGGGATCTATTGAATGTGACAAACTGACATATTGAGCCTATACACACAGTATAAGCCTTCCCCCAGTAGGCTACCTTCACAATCAGTAGATCCTGTGATCTTCTGTGGCCAGATGTAATTTCCTGGCGTTTATTAGGACTATAGTAAACCATAAAAAAAGAAATCACCATAAAATTGTGTTAAAAAATACATATTTAGCCCCATGCTCGAATGCCCCCGCCCCCCCTGTCAAAAACAGCTAAAATCCCTAAAACGAAAGAAAGCAGCAAATGAAAAAAGATTAACACTCATCTTTTAGTTTCTCTAATAACAAACTAAAACATGAACCTTGGTGTTAGCATTACGTTATGCTTTAGCTATATCTGCTAAAATAGCAGATCTATACAAGCTCATAGAAAAATCGAAGAACGACTGACACAGCTTTTTCAGAAAACTGAACATTTTGTAGAATGTGCTCTGGGGTCCGAACGGGTCGGCTCTGCTCACCTGGCCTCCATGAGTCCCAGCGCCCGCTCCTCCCACTGCTCCGACACCGTCAGCAGCTCCTGCAGCCGGGCCATGGCCCGCTCCACGGAGCCGTGCGGGGCCAGGCCCACGCCCTGGTCGATCAGCCTCCTCATGGAGTCCAGACACAGGGAGTCTGGCCGGCCGCTGGCCAGGGACACCGCCTGGAGCAACACATCAATACATCAATCAATCAATCAATGCTTTAGTTAAAGCGCAAATAACATGCATTTTAAAACGGCTTTTAATATCTAATATCATATTGTCTATGTGTCCCCCTTCTATATATTTTTTTATCCCACGATTTTGTAACCCATTTTTCACCCCTGTGTCAATCATCTACTGTGATCCTGGGCTCTACACACCCTCCACCAACCTAGTCCCCATATATGGGGGACAAGGGGAGACCAACCTAGTCCCCATATATGGGGGACAAGGGGAGACCAACCTAGTCCCCATATATGGGGGACAAGGAGAGAGCAACCTAGTCCCCATATATGGGGGACAAGGGGAGAGCAACCTAGTCCCCATATATGGGGGACAAGGGGAGAGCAACGGACTTGAACTCATGCTTCCTTCATGCCTGAGTGTCCAAGTTGCTCCTTTACACCTGACAGGGGGGAGTTTCCCTGGTTGGACGTAGCGCGTGGAAGGAACACGTTATTCCAACCAGTTCCTTTCCCCTCCATCAGGCGCCCCGGCTGGCCAGGGGGAGGCAGTTTAGAGACCAGGATTACTGCATGTTTTTTGTGAGGGTACCTACCCTAGGGGACACGGGGAGAACATGCAAACTCCACACAGAAAGGCCCTTTAGCCAACCCCCGCCTTCGGGTATGGGCACTGATGACGCGGAGGAGGAAACACGCCGCCAGCGCCCACGGCGTCCCGAGCGGGAATCGAACCCAGGTCCATGTTTCTGAAAACCCCTATGTTTCCATGTCAAACATTTTCATGTCAAGGACCCCCAAAAATATATGTAAATAATATGACCCCCATCTGAAAATATGTTGTTCCAGGGACCCCCCCCCCCCCCCCCCCGTTCGCTCTGAAAGAATATATATTGAAAGATTTGTGTCACATTTTCACAATTTCCCAAAAATGGCGGGTAGGCAAAATAAGAGTATGAGTTGATGATAAAATAGCAGATCTACAAGCTCGTAGCGTGGTAGATCTGCTAAAGTGTAACCAGGGGGGGGGGGGCAGTCAGACAGATATTTAACCAGGGGGGCAGTCAGACAGATATTTTGTGAAGCCACTGAGGAAATCGGGATTTCCTGAAAGTTCATATAATGGCCTGTTGTGGCGCTGTCATTGGGCCCAGAAAAAACCCATAGCCCCATAGAAGTCCATGTATTTGGGCCCAACTTCACCTAGACTGTATTACCTTAATAAACATGGTCATGAATACTTTCTGCTTCCAGTCACTAGTTTAAAGTCTCATTTCTCATGTCATAATATTCTTTTTGGAAAATTATGATCCCATTTATTAAAAAGAAATACCATAAAGTCGCGTATGTTCTGAGGGGCGTGGCTACCGTTACAGTCTATGATCGGGATTCCCCTCCCACTCGAGTCAAAATAAAAACCAACGGAGAAGAAGGGGGGGGGGGGGGGAGTCCAGCCTCGTTGTCTGGGCCAGCCAATGGGCCAGCTGGGCCCAAACGGATCTAGAAAGATGGCGACTTACAATTCAAGGACTGACAGGCTTCATTTTACATTCATGTTAGACCCGCGGAACGCTTTGTCCATATTCTTTACAGTCTATGAGTGTAACACAATCCTTAAAACACCCAGAGGGGTTTCTCGTCCAGGCCGGTGGATGCAATACCTCCATCCAGCGGGCCTGTTTAGAATCTGATCTCAGGTCAGAATGGGTGTAAACAAACAATACCTCCATCCAGCGGGCCTGTTTAGAATCTGATCTCAGGTCAGAATGGGTGTAAACAAACAATACCTCCATCCAGCGGGCCTGTTTAGAATCTGATCTCAGGTCAGAATGGGTGTAAACAAACAATACCTCCATCCAGCGGGCCTGTTTAGAATCTGATCTCAGGTCAGAATGGGTGTAAACATTACCTCCATCCAGCGGGCCTGCTCCAGGCGCTCTCGGAGCCGGGGCAGCTGAGGCAGCTCCACGTCCAGACCCAGGGACTGGTCCAGGAGGTTCTGCAGCGCGGCGGGGCTGGGGTCCAGACCCAGGGACCGGTCCCGGAGGTTCTGCAGTGCCGTGGGGCTGGGGGGGGTCTCCTCCTCCTCCTCCTCCTCCTCCTCCTCCTCTGAGGAGGAGAGGAGCAGCTCGCTGCGGCGCTGGAACTCGTCCACGCGCGTCAGGAGGTCCTGGGGGGCAGGAAGAAGTGCAGACATATTTTATTAGAAAACTATTTAAAAAGGTTAAAAAACTAGAAATCTAAATCAAAAGAGGGACAAATAAGAAGGGTGTGTGTGTGTGTGTGTGTGTGTGTGTGTGTGTGTGGGGGGGGTTATGTAGGGAAAAGCCAGTTTGAAAAGGTGGGTTTTGAGTGTGCTTTTGGACATTTGGAAGGTGTGGGGCAGCTCTGATGTGAGTTGGGAGTGAGTTACAAAGACAAGGGCCAGCCACTGCGAAGGCCCTGTCTTGTGTTTTTAAAGACAAGGGGCAGCCACTGTGAAGGCCCTGTCTTGTGTTTAAAGACAAGGGGCAGCCACTGTGAAGGCCCTGTCTTGTGTTTTTAAAGACAAGGGGCAGCCACTGTGAAGGCCCTGTCTTGTGTTTAAAGACAAGGGGCAGCCACCGCGAAGGCCCTGTCTTGTGTTTTTAAAGACAAGGGGCAGCCACTGTGAAGGCCCTGTCTTGTGTTTTTAAAGACAAGGGGCAGCCACTGTGAAGGCCCTGTCTTGTGTTTAAAGACAAGGGGCAGCCACCGCGAAGGCCCTGTCTTGTGTTTTTAAAGACAAGGGGCAGCCACTGTGAAGGCCCTGTCTTGTGTTTTTAAAGACAAGGGGCAGCCACTGTGAAGGCCCTGTCTTGTGTTTTTAAAGACAAGGGGCAGCCACTGTGAAGGCCCTGTCTTGTGTTTTTAAAGACAAGGGGCAGCCACTGTGAAGGCCCTGTCTTGTGTTTAAAGACAAGGGGCAGCCACCGCGAAGGCCCTGTCTTGTGTTTTTAAAGACAAGGGGCAGCCACTGTGAAGGCCCTGTCTTGTGTTTTTAAAGACAAGGGGCAGCCACTGTGAAGGCCCTGTCTTGTGTTTAAAGACAAGGGGCAGCCACTGCGAAGGCCCTGTCTTGTGTTTAAAGACAAGGGGCAGCCACTGCGAAGGCCCTGTCTTGTGTTTAAAGACAAGGGGCAGCCACTGCGAAGGCCCTGTCTTGTGTTTAAAGACAAGGGGCAGCCACTGCGAAGGCCCTGTCTTGTGTTTAAAGACAAGGGGCAGCCACTGCGAAGGCCCTGTCTTGTGTTTGTGAGGCAAATGTGAAAGGAAGGAAGGCCCACCCAGAAGACTGGTTGGTGCCGCTTCCCAAATAATTATCACAATATGTAAAATTATGTTTCGGTGATATCCTTTCTTCTTTTTTCTACAAACTGCCAACCAGATCGTTACAGGCTTCAACGATGCTTGCTTGCTTGCTTTATACTAGGGTGCTTTTTATTAGGGTGCTTTTTATTAGGGTGCTTTACATTAGGATGCTTTTTATTAGGGTGGTTGTTGGAAATAAAAACAGCTACCCAGTAGAGTAGAGTAACCCGGAATGACTGGATTGGGTGGGTCAAATCTACAAATCAACTAATCGAATGATTCCCGAGCGCGGCACGGCTGCAGCTCACCGCTCCAAGAGAGATGGGTCAAATGTCACTTCGGTAACGTGTGTGACGAATCGTACGACTTTGACTTTGACTGACCCTTAGCAGCGGTCCCTGGCGGATGTTACACGGCAGGATGTCCAGTTGTCCCACAAACGACCGCAGCTCCTCCACCGTCAACAGGTTCTGACTCTGGGTCTTTCCTCCTCCGTAACGATACCTAACGCACCAGGAGAAACATCTATTAGTTCATCTGACTCTGGGTCTGTCCTCCTCCGTAGCGATACCTAACGCAACAGGAGAAACATCTATTAGTTCATCTGACTCTGGGTCTGTCCTCCTCCGTAACGATACCTAACGCACCAGGAGAAACATCTATTAGTTAATCTGACTCTGGGTCTGTCCTCCTCCGTAGCGATACCTAACACACCAGGAGAAACATCTATTAGTTAATCTGACTCTGGGTCTGTCCTCCTCCGTAGCGATACCTAACGCACCAGGAGAAACATCTATTAGTTAATCTGACTCTGGGTCTGTCCTCCTCCGTAACGATACCTAACACACCAGGAGAAACATCTATTAGTTAATCTGACTCTGGGTCTGTCCTCCTCCGTAGCGATACCTAACGCACCAGGAGAAACATCTATTAGTTCATCTGACTCTGGGTCTGTCCTCCTCCGTAGCGATACCTAACGCACCAGGAGAAACATCTATTAGTTCATCTGACTCTGGGTCTGTCCTCCTCCGTAACGATACCTAACACAACAGGAGAAACATCTATTAGTTCATCTGACTCTGGGTCTGTCCTCCTCCGTAACGATACCTAACACAACAGGAGAAACATCTATTAGTTCATCTGACTCTGGGTCTGTCCTCCTCCGTAACGATACCTAACACAACAGGAGAAACATCTATTAGTTAATCTGACTCTGGGTCTGTCCTCCTCCGTAACGATACCTAACGCACCGGGAGAAACATCTATTAGTTCATCTGACTCTGGGTCTGTCCTCCTCCGTAGCGATACCTAACAACAATAGTCTCCTCAGCATCACTAGTAAATACCTGGTGTGTCTCTAGTCTACTCAGCATCACTAGTAAATACCTGGTGTGTCTCTAGTCTACTCAGCATCACTAGTAATTACCTGGTCTGTCTGTCCTTCTCAGCATCACTAGTAAATACCTGGTGTGTCTCTAGTCTTCTCAGCATCACTAGTAAATACCTGGTCTGTCTCTTCCCGTTGAGGAGCTGCTGGGCCATCACAGCACACTTCTCGGCCTCCGTAGTGACGGTGCGGAGCTGCTGCAACAGCTCTGGTCGGGGGAACTCCTTGCCCTCTGCCTGCTCCACCAGGCTGCGGAGATCCTCCAGACCTGGGAGAACCACAGAGAAGCATCCCAAGGATTAACCCATTTTGACCTGAGATCAGGTTCTAAAAATGTCTTCTACATTCCTGACAGTTTTCTGAAAAAGCTATGTTTCTATGTCAGTCGTTCCTCGATTTTTCAAAAATAGCAGACCTACAAGCTCGTAGCACGCCACTCGGTGGCGCGCTACGAGCTTGTAGATCTGCTATTTTTCAATAGCTCTAAAGCACAACATAATGCTAACACCAAAAGGGCTTTAACTGACCTGAGATCAGATTCATACGAGGTTTCCACTGGACACACACACACTGGTCTGATTAACCCATTCTGACCTGAGATCAGATTAAAAAAATGTCAGTCGTTCTTCGATTTTTCAAAAATAGCAGACCTACAAGCTCGTAGCGCGCCACTCGGTGGCGCGCTATGAGCTTGTAGATCTGCTATTTTTCAATAGCTAAAGCATGACATGATGCTATAACACCAAAATGGGTTCCCGGTCAGAATGGGTTAATGAGAAGTTGTCCAGAGCTACTCCGTAAGGTGGAATTCACTGCCAGGTTAGATTTAGTGAAGGCAATGCAACAGAAGGTTTCAGAATTATGTTAAAAGAGTATCTTCCAATATTCTATTAACTTGAATTATCCGTGTTGACAATAATTATTATCGATTTCTGTGAGAGTTCGATGGGTTGACAAAATAAATAATAAAATATGAAATGTATAATTAGTGAGAAATTGTAAGATGGATTTTTTTTTTTTTTTTCCAAAAAAATGTGTTTTAGCAAATTCAACATAAAGGGCGGACCGAGACAGAAAGAGCCTGCTGGTTGGTCACTCAGGGACCAATCAGGAAGGCTGACAGTATGCTGGTTGGTCACTCAGGGACCAATCAGGAAGGCTGACAGTATGCTGGTTGGTCAGTCAGGGACCAATCAGGAAGGCTGACAGTATGCTGGTTGGTCAGTCAGGGACCAATCAGGAAGGCTGACAGTATGCTGGTTGGTCACTCAGGGACCAATCAGGAAGGCTGACAGTATGCTGGTTGGTCACTCAGGGACCAATCAGGAAGGCTGACAGTATGCTGGTTGGTCAGTCAGGGACCAATCGTGTCGTTTCTACGATGGACTCACTTCTCTTCTTCTCCGCCTTGCGGTCGCTTCCCAGGACGTCCTGGGCGTTGTCCAGCCACTCTCTGTACGACTCGTGGCGATGCTTCACCGCTGAGAGCATGCTGTGGAGTTCATCTAGAGACCACCTGAAACTGGAGAGGAGACAGAGACGAGTTCATCTACAGACCACCTGAAACTGGAGAGGAGACAGAGACTAGTTCCTCTAGAGACCACCTGAAACTGGAGAGGAGACAGAGACGAGTTCATCTACAGACCACCTGAAACTGGAGAGGAGACAGAGACTAGTTCCTCTAGAGACCACCTGAAACTGGAGAGGAGACAGAGACTAGTTCATCTAGAGACCACCGGAAACTGGAGAGGAGACAGAGACTAGTTCATCTAGAGACCACCGGAAACTGGAGAGGAGACAGAGACTAGTTCATCTAGAGACCACCGGAAACTGGAGAGGAGACAGAGACTAGTTCATCTGGAGACCACCTGAAACTGGAGAGGAGACAGAGACTAGTTCATCTACAGACCACCTGAAACTGGAGAGGAGACAGAGACTAGTTCATCTACAGATCACCTGAAACTGGAGAGGAGACAGAGACTAGTTCATCTAGAGACCACCTGAAACTGGAGAGGAGACAGAGACTAGTTCATCTAGAGACCACCTGAAACTGGAGAGGAGACAGAGACTAGTTCATCTGGAGACCACCTGAAACTGGAGAGGAGACAGAGACTAGTTCATCTAGAGACCACCTGAAACTGGAGAGGAGACAGAGACTAGTTCATCTAGAGACCACCTGAAACTGGAGAGGAGACAGAGAGAAATCTTTTAGAACAGTGGTTTTCATCAACCAGTGGTCCTTGAGGGGGTTCCAGGTGGTCCCCAGTGTGTGTGTGTGTGTGTGTGTGTGTGTGTGTGTGTGTGTGTGTGTGTGCTCACCAGAAGGTGTAGTTGTCGGGGGGGCAGGGGCAGAGGTCCCAGACGCAGTGCAGACAGACCACGCGGTCGGGGGAACAGGGACAGGTGAGTCCAGACAGGTAGCAGGTGGTCCGACACTTATGGCACACCCTCTCCTCGTCCGCCATGAGCTCATACTGTACCCTCTGGGACTGGACCACGCCCTGGGGGGGGAGGGGGAGGGAGGGGGTACATTATAATACTGTTACAGTACAGCTCATACTGTACCCTCTGGGACTGGACCACGCCCTGTGGGGGGAGGGGGAGGGAGATACATTATAATACTGTTACAGTACAGCTCATACCGTACCCTCTGGGACTGGACCACGCCCTGGGGGGGGAGGGGGAGGGAGGGGGGGGGATACATTATAATACTGTTACAGTACAGCTCATACTGTACCCTCTGGGACTGGACCACGCCCTGTGGGGGGAGGGGGAGGGAGATACATTATAATACTGTTACAGTACAGCTCATACCGTACCCTCTGGGACTGGACCACGCCCTGTGGAACACCAATTATTCATTATTATTGCCCTCAGAATGAGAAAAGAGAAGTTTCTTAACACATTTTTTTTTGTTTGGCATTTTTGATTAATCCGTTCTCAAATCTAATGTTAACGTCTAGGTGTGCCGTTATGCCCGTTTCAGCACGGCCTGAGAGTTCATTTCAACCAATTGACTGCAGTAGAATTGTACATATTTTCTTTCTTGGCATGGAGTACCCTCTGAGAACGCACCACTCCCTGTGGGACAGTACAGTCACATTATTAAACCTATTGATGCTGCTTTTCCACTGAAGAAATCACACATTTGAGGCATTAAAGGAGAATTCCATACTAAAATGCTTTCTTACCTTTCTTTGTAGTCGTTACGTCCCCACCAAAGAGGTCCAGGTGTTATTTTGTGCAAAAGCTCCTTATTGGCTATTTCCCTACCATAAGCCCTAAATAAATTGCATTGAATGGGAATTGAATGGGGCTATGGGGTGTTGTGCTAATTTGCTTATTTCCATCGCTCAAAATTATAATTTCTTTGTATATATCCTCTCTTCATAATGTAAATAATAACCCAAGCGGCACACTTTACTACTTATTTCGATGGAAATAAGCGAATTAGCACAACACCCCATAGCCCCATTCAATTCCCATTCAATGCAATGCAATTCATTTAGGGCTTATGGTAGGGAAAATAGCCAATAAGGAGCTTTTGCACAAAATAACACCTGGACCTCTTTGATGGGGACGTAACAACTACAAAGAAAGGTAAGAAAGCCTTTTAGTATGGAATTCTCCTTTAAACCTCTCTACGCTTTTATGACATCTCTGAGAAGAAAGTTTCTGGAAGACGATTCTAAATTCTATCGCTTCAAATACTCTTTCATCTAAAAAAATAACTAATGACTGAATAAATATCCGATCTACAAGCGACGCGCTCTGAGCTTGTAGATCGGTTATTTCCGGTGCGCTGCAGCATGCCTTCACAGAAGACCCGCTGCTGCATGCTTCTATGGATTCTAAATGAGTGGAATCAGTCGTGGCGACTGAGAACTTTAATCACGCAGAATAGATCATTCATTTACACGTCTACGTTTCCAGAACGGGGTTTACGTCATGAAGGAAAGCCTTAAAGAACATTACAGACAGAACACTGTAACTGTTGCTCCTGAAATCACATCATTCTTACAATTAAAGGGACACTTCACCCTTTTTGCAAAAAACAAAATATGTTAATGACGTTTAGAAGCTTTAGAACACTTTCCTGGGGGTCTTTATGTGTGTATTATGTGGTTTTTAGATATTTTAGATTGTAGCAGTGAGCCTGTTTCTGTCTCTGATGTCATGGACACTGGGCTCACTTCCTTCCTGGACTACATGTTGTCTCAGTAAGACAGCTCTCCCCCCTATCCACAAGGAGGAGCAGTGCACCAAAGAATTATGGGAATTGTAGTGGTCATAGACCCTACAGACATCATCTGTCTGTCTGTCTGTCTGTCTGCCCCCCTGTCTGTCCCCCTGGTCTCACCATCTTGTCCACGTTGTCCCTCAGCGTCTCCTCCTCGCGGACCATGACGTCCATGTCTCCGCTCAGCGTCCGGGCCAGCTCCATCTCCATGCCCTCCGCCTTGGCAGCCATGTTGCACACCATCTCGTCATGGGAGAACACGCAGTAACGACTCAGCTGACGGTAGTGAGCCACACACTCCCTGCCCTGGGGCATCTGGAGGAGAGAGAGAGGATGTTAGTGAGACACACTCCCTGCCCTGGGGCATCTGGAGGAGAGAGAGGATGTTTGTGAGACACACTCCCTGCCCTGAGGCATCTGGAGGAGAGAGAGAGGATGTTAGTGAGACACACTCCCTGCCCTGGGGCATCTGGAGGAGAGAGAGGATGTTTGTGAGACACACTCCCTGCCCTGGGGCATCTGGAGGAGAGAGAGGATGTTAGTGAGACACACTCCCTGCCCTGAGGCATCTGGAGGAGAGAGAGGATGTTAGTGAGACACACTCCCTGCCCTGGGGCATCTGGAGGAGAGAGAGGATGTTAGTGAGACACACTCCCTGCCCTGAGGCATCTGGAGGAGAGAGAGGATGTTAGTGAGACACACTCCCTGCCCTGAGGCATCTGGAGGAGAGAGGATGTTAGTGAGACACACTCCCTGCCCTGAGGCATCTGGAGGAGAGAGAGAGAGAGGATGTTAGTGAGACACACTCCCTGCCCTGAGGCATCTGGAGGAGAGAGAGAGAGAGGATGTTAGTGAGACACACTCCCTGCCCTGGGGCATCTGGAGGAGAGAGAGAGGATGTTAGTGAGACACACTCCCTGCCCTGAGGCATCTGGAGGAGAGAGAGAGAGGATGTTAGTGAGACACACTCCCTGCCCTGAGGAGAGAGAGAGAGAGAGAGAGGGCTGAGCATGGATATGGACCTTCGTCTCTGGCGTTTGCACTTAATATATATCAATATCAGTAGTTTCTAAATAATAAACGATGTGAAATAAACAACGTCGTTTCTCTTCACGTTGAAAAAGAAATGGTTCCGATTAACCCTCGACGTGAAAACAGTGTCTCTGTGTGGCGTTCACTGAAAACAGTGTCTCTGTGTGGCGTTCACTGAAAACAGTGTCTCTGTGTGGCGTTCACTGAAAACAGTGTCTCTGTGTGGCGTTCACTGAAAACAGTGTCTCTGTGTGGCGTTCACTGAAAACAGTGTCTCTGTGTGGCGTTCACTGAAAACAGTGTCTCTGTGTGGCGTTCACTGCGTTCCTTCACAAGGTCACATGACAATAATAATGAGCTCATACTGTAAAAACAAAAACAGACCAAAAATAAACTAAGTTTCAAATGGGTTTTTAGCTACAATAAGCCTTGCTGGCACTGAGACCTTGAGGTCATTTAACAGAAATTACCTCAAGGTTTTTTTTTTGTGTGCCAGGCAGCAGTTTGTGCAACACGGTTTCAATGCGTGGGAAAACGAGATCAAAGAATTGTTTAGTCTGGTGACCTTCGTCTGCTCCGGCATTTAGCCAGCGGCGCGCACTGAAATATTTACACCGCAGTCTCAACGTGGCCTTAAACGGTGAAATAACAGGCCTGCTAGGATAGGACGACTCGCTATCCAAGTCACCTCTGACGGCGTAGAGTAGGGAAGGAGCTCGTTCATTTCTATTAATAACGAACACTTTGCGCAGGGAAGCTGGGTACCTTCTAGGCATGTGGAAAATAATCGATACATCGATACAGACGTGCGCGATGCGAGTGCATCGGTTCATTCACTGTGTATCGGATACAATCGACGGGTGAAATCTCGATGCATCGTTCGCGGAGTGCTTGCATCGGTAAAATCCGTGGTTGCACCTTTTTTTTCATGGTAAATTTCACCCTATCCTGTGTTTCCAAGGCGCATTGAATGTACCATCAGAAAAGGAAGGGAAAAAAAAGGTCTCTCGCAGCGCACACGCACACGCTGTCAGTGAACAGACGCTACCGTACGACGGTGCAGAGTAGACACGTTGAGACAACAAACAGACTATAAAGAGCACCCGCGACTAACAGAAGTGAGCCCCACGCATTAAACAAGAGAAGCACCAACTTTAGCTTCATAAAATAGCTGTCCGTCGATCAGTTGACTTTTCACTGTAGCGCTGCGTGCTGGTAATGATCCACACTCCGACACGAATCTGCGTCGCGACCATTATCAATTTGTAATTAAAGAAAGCTTCTGCAGTCTGCACACACGTGTACAACAACAACAACAACGCCACAGCTGGGTGTACTGCTTGCGTTTAAAGTCGTTTACAACCGTTTCACAACTTTCCACTGTCCAGCTTTCCCCTGCTGTTCTCTGGGATAGAAGCCTTATTTATATTCTGCAGCAAGACGGTGTCGCACGCCTAAAATTGCAGATCCACAAGCTCACAGCGGGGCGTGGATGAGACGCGTTGTGAGCTTGTACATCTGCTATGTATTTAAAACGTTAATAATACATGCAGGCCAGGGTCTTCAATGTTTTTCAGGTCAAGCCAAGGACCACTTAGCTGAGAGTGAGAGATCAAGCAGGGACCCCCACTATACATTTATAATTATATTATATATTATAAATTATATTATAAAACTGTGTTGCAGATTAAACTATAGACATAGACTTGTTTGACAGCACTACAAGTGTGACCTGTAATTTTAGTTTTGTTTATTTGTTTCTTTTCTATTTATATGTTGGTAACATTAATTGATGAACGATAGGCTATTACATTTTAATCTCTTGAACCCTCTATACTCAAAACCTCAAATTGACCTTTGAGATATAATAATTATACTATAGCCTATGATTATTAGTAATCTAACAATTCCACAATAACCAGCAGAGAGCAGACCCTTTGTTTACTTACATAATTCTATAAGTTGGGTTGTTTGAGATGCAGAGCTATAATACTAACCTACAGTAAAACAATAAATTGCTTTGAATTTAAATGTAATGCATTTTTACATGTTTTGGGAAATTAATAGAGCTTTAATATAAATCCTTTCTAATCTCCATCAAATCGCATCGTATCGGTAGAGGGGTGAATCGCATCGTATCGGTAGAGGGGTGAATCGCATCGTATCGCATTGATTTGAACTAAATGGTTATCGCATCGCATCGGGAAGAGTGAGAATCGTATCGCATCGTGCATCGAGATGCGTATCGAATGGTGAGATGAGACGAGATTCACATGCCTAGTACCTTCACTAAAAACACCCTGGACAACGCTCCACACGTCCCAAACTCTGCTCCCTTCTGGCTCCAAAACTATGGAATGAACTTCCCACTGCAGTCAGAACTACAGACTCACTCCCAATCTAAACTATGGAATGAACTTCCCATTGCAGTCAGAACTACAGACTCACTCCCAATCTAAACTATGGAATGAACTTCCCATCGCAGTCAGAACTACAGACTCACTCCCAATCTAAACTATGGAATGAACTTCCCATCGCAGTCAAAACTACAGACTCACCCCCAATCTAAACTATGGAATGAACTTCCCATTGCAGTCAGAACTACAGACTCACTCCCAATCTAAACTATGGAATGAACTTCCCATTGCAGTCAGAACTACAGACTCACTCCCAATCTGAACTATGGAATGAACTTCCCATTGCAGTCAGAACTGCAGACTCACTCCCAATCTAAACTATGGAATGAACTTCCCATTGCAGTCAGAACTGCAGACTCACTCCCAATCTTCCGCCGTAGTCTGAAAACCCACCTTTTCAGAAACTGTTAACTGGTTAATGTGTGTACCGTCACTCTTAAAGTGTAATGCTGCTTTACAGCTGGTTGGCAGGTACCATTACACTGTTAGACAGACATCTGCTACTTCTGATTCTTTAGTGTGACGCCGCATCAAGTAGGACGTTCATTTACGAAAAAACACAGTCTTTGCTGCAACAGTGTTTATTGTGTTAACCCATTTCTGACCTGAGATCAGATTCTAAAAGAGTCTTCCACATCCTGACAGTTTTCTCAAAAAGCTATGTCTTCTATGTCAGTCGTTCTTTGATTTTTCAAAAACAGCAGACCTACAAGCTCATAGCGCGCCACTCGGTGGCGCGCTATGAGCTTGTAGGTCTGCTATTTTTCAATAGCTAAAGCATAGCATAATGCTAAAAAACCAAAAGGGGTTCCCGCCCCAAAATGGGTTTTAAACACGTTTCCAATGGATAGGACAGTTCCTCCTTCTTACCCAGTCCGTGGTGCAGAAGTTGACGGCCTCAGCGAAGTTGAAGCCCTGGTTGAAGCCGCTGTGGTACGCTCTGGGGAACGTGATGACGAACTCACCGGCACACTGGTTGGTACGGAAGATCTGGGAGAGAGAGAGAGAGATACAGTTGTTAAAAAGTGGACTGTGGTTTGTAGTTTGTGTGTTCAGGGTGTGATGGTGTGTTCAGGGTGGTGTGATGGTGTGTTCATGGTGTTACTCACAGGGACTCGGGGTTCATGATGGTGTGTTCAGGGTGGTGTGATGGTGTGTTCAGGGTGATGGTGTGTTCAGGGTGTGATGGTGTGTTCAGGGTGGTGTTGATGGTGTGTTCAGGGTGTGATGGTGTGTTCAGGGTGGTGTTGATGGTGTGTTCAGGGTGTGATGGTGTGTTCAGGGTGGTGTGATGGTGTGTTCAGGGTGGTGTGATGGTGTGTTCAGGGTGTGATGGTGTGTTCAGGGCAGTACTCACGGGGACTCCGTTGTTCATCAGAGTGTTGGGGTTCATGATGGTGACCAGCTGGTGCAGGAGGTCAGGCTGCGACTCAAACAGCTCCGGGGCCAGCTTCCTCATCACGCCTTCCAGGTGCTCGGCCGCGTAGCTCGGGGCGCCGTACCACGTCTTGGGCTCCCCCCTGTGGGCAGGAGGGTAAGTACAACACGCCTTGGTTAATATTAACCCATTTTGACCCGAGATCAGATTCTACAAAATGGTCTTCTACATCCTGACAGTTTCCTGAAAAGGCTACGTTTCTATGTGTCAGTCGTTCTTCGATTTTTCAAAAATAGCAGACCTACAAGATAGTAGCGCGCCACTCGCGCTATGAGCTATGAGCTTGTAGATCTGCTATTTTTCAATAGCTAACGCATAAGATGTTGACTAAATCTGTTCACTAAATCTTCATTTAATTACTAAAGACAAAAATAGGGCTAATATAAAGTTGATTATCTTTAATAGATTGTTGCAGACATAACGATAGAATCAATGCTGTTCTTCCTTGGAATGGAAGACAGAAATATATCATTGAATTAAGAAGCAAAAGATTGGAGGCTTTTCCCTTGAACAATTCTGTTCTTCTGGGGGTCCCTGATACCACAAATGGGTCCCAACCCAGTTTGATAAACAGCACCTTAATCTTTAACCCATTCTGACCTGAGATCAGATTCATACGAGGTTTCCACTGGACACACACTGGTCTGATGAACCCATTTTGACCTGAGCTCGTAGCGCGCCACTCGGTGGCGCGCTACGAGCTTGTAGATCTGCTATTTTTCAATAGCTAAAGCATAACATGATGCTATAACACCAAGAGAGAGAGAGAGAGAGAGAGAGAGAGAGAGAGAGAGAGAGAGAGAGAGAGAGAGAGAGTGAGAGTGAGAGAGAGAGAGAGAGAGAGAGAGACTACCCTCACCAGTGCAGGTAGTTGATGGAGTAGCTCCAGAGAGAGAGAGAGAGAGAGAGAGAGAGAGACTACCCTCACCAGTGCAGGTAGTTGATGGAGTAACTCCAGAGAGAGCGAGAGAGAGAGAGAGAGAGAGAGAGAGAGAGAGAGAGGGAGAGAGACTACCCTCACCAGTGCAGGTAGTTGATGGAGTAACTCCAGAGAGAGCGAGAGAGAGAGGGAGAGAGAGGGGGAGAGAGACTACCCTCACCAGTGCAGGTAGTTGATGGAGTAACTCCAGAGAGAGAGAGAGAGAGAGAGAGAGAGGGAGAGAGACTACCCTCACCAGTGCAGGTAGTTGATGGAGTAACTCCAGAGAGAGAGAGAGAGAGAGAGAGGGAGAGAGAGAGAGAGAGAGAGGGGGGGAGAGAGACTACCCTCACCAGTGCAGGTAGTTGATGGAGTAGCTCCAGTGGTCCTCGATGTGCCAGCAGAAGGAGGAGAAACACATCCCGACGTAGAGCCAGGGCAGCTTCATGCCACAGATGTCTGCCGTGATGTGGGTCAGAACCGAGGCTTCCAGAACCGGCATGTTGTTCAGGTTCCACCCGGAGTTCAGGTACCGCTGTGGGGGGCAGACAGACAGGTTGTTGAGGTTCAGAGAGACAGACAGGTTGTTGAGGTTCAGAGAGACAGACAGGTTGTTGAGGTTCAGAGAGAGACAGACAGGTTGTTGAGGTTCAGACAGACCCATCGACTGATCTAATATACGGTCAACCTTCCCTGTGTTTCTACACTAGTCCACCCATCGACTGATCTAATATACGGTCAACCTTCCCTGTGTTTCTACACTAGTCCACCCATCGGCTGATCTAATATACGGCAACCTTCCCTGTGTTTCTACACTAGTCCACCCATCGGCTGATCTAATATACGGCAACCTTCCCTGTGTTTCTACACTAGTCCACCCATCGACTGATCTAATATACGGTCAACCTTCCCTGTGTTTCTACACTAGTCCACCCATCGACTGATCTAATATACGGCAACCTTCCTTGTGTTTCTACACTAGTCCACCCATCGACTGATCTTATATACAACAACCTTCCCTGTGTTTCTACACTAGTCCACCCATCGACTGATCTAATATACAACAACCTTCCCTGTGTTTCTACACTAGTCCACCCATCGACTGATCTAATATACAACAACCTTCCCTGTGTTTCTACACTAGTCCACCCATCGACTGATCTAATATACAGCAACCTTCCCTGTGTTTCTACACTAGTCCACCCATCGACTGATCTAATATACAACAACCTTCCCTGTGTTTCTACACTAGTCCACCCATCGACTGATCTAATATACAACAACCTTCCCTGTGTTTCTACACTAGTCCACCCATCGACTGATCTAATATACAACAACCTTCCCTGTGTTTCTACACTAGTCCACCCATCGACTGATCTAATATACAGTAGACCATGTTAAACTAGTTGCTGTGTTTTAGACCGATGTTAAACTAGTTGCTGTGTTTTAGACCGATGTTAAACTAGTTGCTGTGTTTTAGACCGATATTAAACAACAACAAAAGGAAGGTAAGACATTGCAGCATGAGTAGCAATAAAGTAGTAAGATAAACTAAAGTAAATAATACTATACAATAACAGCAGCACAGGGTGAGGCTGTTAAACAAAGATCAGTGTGAGATGCAGTGATTGAAACGGTAACCATGGCGACCTACAGACGTGAAATGCTTAGTAGACGGATACCATTCCAGCCAGGACGACTCATGTATGAATGGAAGGAATATTATATTTATAAATGTATTGATTATGAACAACTGAATGTACGCGACTGCTTAGCCGATTAGTTTGACGACATAATGACATACATCTTCCTGTCATTGTCAATATTTAATGTCCGTGTTGCCACACATTTACGTCATATTTCAGGCACATACTGCATGACGTAATTGCACCCTCAAAGCTGAATATAGGAGGGGCTAGCGGGGGGGCTCTCTTATCATCATACAGCCAATCAAATCATCACTATGGGGTACACACAAACACACAGAGATGGTCATATGGCCCGGGGGGCGAGCTAAACAAACGACAGCGTACCTCGTCATCAGGGTTGATCTGGACCTGGTCTTTTGTAACAGGAAACCCGCTTCCAAAGTCCTTGGAGGCGATGTCTGCCCCGTACTCCACCGTCACGTCCTCCTCGATGGTGCCCACCAGGCGCCAGAACTCCTTCTCTACCAGCTCTGTAGGAACCATCTGGAGAACAACAACACAAACATTACTCTGTAGGAACCATCTGGAGAACAACAACACAAACATTACTCTGTAGGAACCATCTGGAGAACAACAACACAAACATTACTCTGGAGGAACCATCTGGAGAACAACAACACAAACATTACTCTGTAGGAACCATCTGGAGAACCACAACACAAACATTACTCTGTAGGAACCATCTGGAGAACAGAGATACAGAACATTACTCTGTAGGAACCATCTGGAGAACCACAACACAAACATTACTCTGTAGGAACCATCTGGAGAACAACAACACAAACATTACTCTGTAGGAACCATCTGGAGAACAGAGATACAGAACATTACTCTGTAGGAACCATCTGGAGAACCACAACACAAACATTACTCTGTAGGAACCATCTGGAGAACCACAACACAAACATTACTCTGTAGGAACCATCTGGAGAACCACAACACAAACATTACTCTGTAGGAACCATCTGGAGAACAACAACACAAACATTACTCTGTAGGAACCATCTGGAGACTCACATGGACTGGCATGTTGAAACATAAATATATATTAATATAAAAGATTCCTATTAACCCCGTACTCACATGGACTGGCATGTTGAAATAATCCGACTTGAAGGAATCGGCCATGTCTCCGAAGGCTCGGATGTTGTACTTCCTGCTGGCTTGCTCGAAGCCGAACGCCACGGCAGGTTTGCCACATTCCTGTGGATAGAAAATAAACACAAACAGTCATCATGTTGTCCATGGTATCGATAAGCTTTGGGCTTATCCAGTACCCGGTATCGATAAGCTTTAGGCTTATCCAGTACCCGGTATCAATAAGCTTTGGGCTTATCCAGTACCCGGTATCGATAAGCTTTGGGCTTATTGAGTACCCGGTATCGATAAGCTTTGGGCTTATCCAGTACCCGGTATCGATAAGCTTTGGGCTTATTGAGTACCCGGTATCAATAAGCTTTGGGCTTATCCAGTACCCGGTATCAATAAGCTTTGGGCTTATCCAGTACCCGGTATCGATAAGCTTTGGGCTTATCCAGTACCCGGTATCCATAAGCTTTGGGCTTATCCAGTACCCGGTATCAATAAGCTTTGGGCTTATCCAGTACCCGGTATCGATAAGCTTTGGGCTTATCCAGTACCCGGTATCGATAAGCTTTGGGCTTATCCAGTACCCGGTATCGATAAGCTCTGGGCTTATCAAGTCTGTTATATATTGACCATGATGTCATGTTTAAAAGTGATCGTTATCAAAAAAAAGATAACGAGCTCCTTCCCTACTCTACACTTCTGGTGTGTGTGTGTGTGTGTGTGTGTACGCTGTGTGTGTGTGTGTGTGTGTGTGTGTGTGTGTGTGTGTGTGTGGGGGGGAGGTCGTTCAAGTGTTGCTGGTTAATTGGAGATGAAAAAAGAAAAAAAAGAAAATGTGAAAAACATATTTTTCTCCTTCCAGCTGATTGCCACGGCCTCCAGGGGGAGTGTTGATGGTCCCCAGAGCCCCGTCCTTCACAGGAGAGGAAAGAAGACACCTTTTCTGTTGTTGTAAATAATAAATGAACTCTTCAGGGGGAAGACTAGACTGACTGACTGACTGACAGGGTGGGGGGGGGGGCGGGCAGGTCTCACCTGGGCAGGTGTTGTTTTCGTCGATTAAAACTAAGATGAAAAATGTGGGTGCAGTACTTAGTTTAGACAGTTTTTGGTTTAGACTAGTCATTGGTTAGACCAGTCATTAGTCCTGGTTTAGACTAGTCATTGGTTAGACCAGTCATTAGTCCTGGTTTAGACTAGTCATTGGTTAGACCAGCCATTACTCCTACAACTAACAACTACAACCTATCTCAAACCCTCACCCTAAACCTAACCTCCCACGGGGCAGCACACCTAAACCTAACCTTAACCCATGTCTAACCAATGACTAGTCTAAACTAAGTACGCCCCCCAAAAATGTTCGTCGACTACCGGTACCTTTTTCCACTGACGAAAACTAAATAAAAACTAAATGAACACTAAGCTATGACGACTAAAACTAAGACTAAATGTATTGACAATTTCGTCAGCAAATAAAAACTGGACTAAAATGTCAGGAAGGGACTATAGTGGACAAGAGCTCCACTGCAAGTCATTTTACACTTGGTTGCATGCTGAAAATAGCAGATCTACAAGCTCGCGTTGTGACTCAAACTAAAACTCGTCTCACCTGCGCCAGACACTTGGGGCAGCGCCAGTCTCCTTTCTTTTTTCTTTTTTAATAATTTTTATCCCACGATTTTGTAACCCATTTTTCACCCCTGTGTCAATCATCTAATGTGATCCTGGGCTCTACACACCCTCCACCAACCTAGTCCCCATATATGGGGGACAAGGGGAGACCAACCTAGTCCCCATATATGGGGGACAAGGGGAGAGCAACGGACTTAACTCATGCTTCCTTCATGCCTGAGTGTCCAAGTTGCTCCTTTACAACCTGACAGGGGGGAGTTTCCCTGGTTGGACGTAGCGCGTGGAAGGAACACGTTATTCCAACCAGTTCCTTTCCCCTCCATCAGGCGCCCCGGCTGGCCAGGGGGAGGCAGTTTAGAGACCAGGATTACTGCATGTTTTTTTGTGAGGGTACCTACCCTAAGGGACACGGGGAGAACATGCAAACTCCACACAGAAAGGCCCTTTTGCCAACCCCCGCCTTCGGGTATGGGCACTGATGACGCTGAGGAGGAAACACGCCGCCAGTGCCCACGGCGTCCCGAGCGGGGAATCGAACCCAGGACCGTCTAGCTGTGAGGCGACAGCACTACCAACTGTGCCACCGTGCCCCAGCGCCAGTCTCCTTGACTAAAACATGACTAAAACAGACATGACTCAAACTAAAAGGTGGTCTCACCTGCGCCAGGCACTTGGGGCAGCGCCAGTCTCCCTTGGGCACGTCGTGGAGGGGCGGGATCAGACAGAAGGTGTGGTAGCTGTCATCACAGCCGTCACACAGCAGGAGGCGGTCCTCCGCCGTGCCACACCCACACATCAGACACATGTACTGGTCCACCTATCAGAGGAGACGACACATCAGACACATGTACTGGTCCACCAGACGTTGCTCCAGACTGTACGACGGAAGCATTTATATTTTACTCATGATCAGAGCTTCCGTTGCTCCAGACTGTACGACGGAAGCATTTATATTTTACTCATGATCAGAGCTTCCGTTGCTCCAGACTGTACGACGGAAGCATTTATATTTTACTCATGATCAGAGCTTCCGTTGCTCCAGACTGTACGACGGAAGCATTTATATTTTACTCATGATCAGAGCTTCCCTTGCTCCAGACTGTACGACGGAAGCATTTATATTTTACTCATGATCAGAGCTTCCGTTGCTCCAGACTGTATGACTGAAGCATTTATATTTGACTCATGATCAGAACTTCCGTTGCTCCAGACTGTATGACGGAAGCATTTATATTTTACTCATGATCAGAACTTCCGTTGCTCCAGACTGTACGACGGAAGCATTTATATTTTACTCATGATCAGAGCTTCCCTTGCTCCAGACTGTACGACGGAAGCATTTATATTTTACTCATGATCAGAGCTTCCGTTGCTCCAGACTGTATGACTGAAGCATTTATATTTGACTCATGATCAGAACTTCCGTTGCTCCAGACTGTATGACGGAAGCATTTATATTTTACTCATGATCAGAACTTCCGTTGCTCCAGACTGTATGACGGAAGCATTTATATTTTACTCATGATCGGAGCTTCCGTTGCTCCAGACTGTACGACGGAAGCATTTATATTTGACTCGTGATCAGAGCTTCCGTTGCTCCAGACTGTACAACGGAAGCATTTATATTTTACTCATGATCAGAGCTTCCGTTGCTCCAGACTGTATGATGGAAGCATTTATATTTTACTCATGATCAGAGCTTCCGTTGCTCCAGACTGTACGACGGAAGCATTTATATTTTACTCATGATCAGAGCTTCCGTTGCTCCAGACTGTATGACGGAAGCATTTATATTTTACTCGTGATCAGAGCTTCCGTTGCTCCAGACTGTACGACGGAAGCATTTATATTTTACTCATGATCAGAGCTTCCGTTGCTCCAGACTGTACAACGGAAGCATTTATATTTTACTCATGATCAGAGCTTCCGTTGCTCCAGACTGTACGACGGAAGTATTTATATTTGACTCATGATCAGAGCTTCCGTTGCTCCAGACTGTACGACGGAAGCATTTATATTTTACTCATGATCAGAGCTTCCGTTGCTCCAGACTGTATGACGGAAGCATTTATATTTTACTCATGATCAGAGCTTCCGTTGCTCAAGACTGTACGACGGAAGCATTTATATTTTACTCATGATCAGAGCTTCCGTTGCTCCAGACTGTATGACGGAAGCATTTATATTTTACTCATGATCGGAGCTTCCGTTGCTCCAGACTGTACGACGGAAGCATTTATATTTTACTCATGATCAGAGCTTCCGTTGCTCCAGACTGTACGATGGAAGCATGTGAACATTGCGAGAGGCAACAAACAGTCTGGGAACGTGAGAATAACTGAAGAGAGACACAGAGCAGGAAGTGCATCAAGGCGAAACATTACACACATTATGTTAGACATGCAGAACTGCAGAACTACAGAACTACAGAACTACAGAACTACAGAACTACAGAACGACAGATCTATACTGGAGCTCTGATGTACAGTAAACATTCTGAGGGACATCATCACATCCGTTAAACACTAAATGAACAGCCTTCCTTTTACTCACTCCGGTATCATTCTTCTTGGGCTGCAACAAGTCTTTGTCGTCGACTGGATCTTCAATCTTTACACTCAGAGGTTCCTGTTTCACCTCCATGACTGAAAGGAGAACAGAGAGGGTTACGGACCATCGTGTAGGACGTGTCCACACAGAGGTCACGGACCATGATCCAACATTGTGTAGGACGTGTCTGTCCACACAGAGGTCACGGACCATGATGCAACATTGTGTAGGACGTGTCCACACAGAGGTCACGGACCATGATCCAACATTGTGTAGGACGTGTCCACACAGAGGTCACGGACCATGATCCAACATTGTGTAGGACGTGTCCACACAGAGGTCACGGACCATGATCCAACATTGTGTAGGACGTGTCTGTCCACACAGAGGTCACGGACCATGATGCAACATTGTGTAGGACGTGTCCACACAGAGGTCACGGACCATGATCCAACATTGTGTAGGACGTGTCCACACAGAGGTCACGGACCATGATCCAACATTGTGTAGGACGTGTCCACACAGAGGTCACGGACCATGATCCAACATTGTGTAGGACGTGTCCACACAGAGGTCACGGACCATGATCCAACATTGTGTAGGACGTGTCCACACAGAGGTCACGGACCATGATCCAACATTGTGTAGGACGTGTCCACACAGAGGTCACGGACCATGATCCAACATTGTGTAGGACGTGTCCACACAGAGGTCACGGACCATGATCCAACATTGTGTAGGACGTGTCCACACAGAGGTCACGGACCATGATCCAACATTGTGTAGGACGTGTCCACACAGAGGTCACGGACCATGATCCAACATTGTGTAGGACGTGTCCACACAGAGGTCACGGACCATGATGCAACATTGTGTAGGACGTGTCCACACAGAGGTCACGGACCATGATGCAACATTGTGTAGGACGTGTCCACACAGAGGTCACGGACCATGATCCAACATTGTGTAGGACGTGTCCACACAGAGGTCACGGACCATGATCCAACATTGTGTAGGACGTGTCCACACAGAGGTCACGGACCATGATCCAACATTGTGTAGGACGTGTCCACACAGAGGTCACGGACCATGATCCAACATTGTGTAGGACGTGTCCACACAGAGGTCACGGACCATGATCCAACATTGTGTAGGACGTGTCCACACAGAGGTCACGGACCATGATCCAACATTGTGTAGGACGTGTCCACACAGAGGTCACGGACCATGATCCAACATTGTGTAGGTGTCCACCATAGACTGTAAAGAATATGGACAAAGCGTTCTCCGGGTCTAACATGAACGTAAAATGAAGCCTGTCAGTCCTTGCAATGGAAGTCGCCATCTTTCTAGATCCATTTGGGCCCAGCTGGCCCATTGGCTGGCCCAGACAACGAGGTGGGACTTCCCCCCTTCTTCTCCGTTGGTTTTTATTTTGACTCGAGTGGGAGGGGAATCCCGATCATAGACTGTAACGGTAGCCACGCCCCTCAGAACATACGCAACTTTATGGTCATTTTTTTAATAAATGGGACCATAATTAGAAATGAAACTTTAAACTAGTGACTGGAAGCAGAAAGTATTCATGACCATGTTTATTAAGGTAATACAGTCTAGGTGAAGTTGGGCCCAAATACATGGACTTCTATGGGGATATGGGTTTTTCTGGGTCCAATGACAGCGCCACAACAGGCCATTATATGAACTTTCAGGAAATCCCGATTTCCTCAGTGGCTTCACAAAATATCTGTCTGACTGCCCCCCTGGTGTCCACACAGAGCTCAGAATATTAACCCATTTTGACCTGAGATCAGATTCTATAAATGTCTTCTATACATCCTGACAGTTTTCTGAAAAAGCCTATGTTTCTATATGTCAGTCGTTCATCGATTTTTCAAAAATAGCAGACCTACAAGCTCGTAGCGCGGTAGCATAACATAATGCTAACACCAAAGGGGGTTAAATACATTCAGAACCAACTCTCTCTTACCGGGCTCAGGCTTGGCCACATAGATGGGTTAAATACATTCAGAACCACTGTACAGTTCTTACCGGGCTCAGGCTAAGACCTGAATACATTCAGAACCACTGTACAGTTCTTACCGGGCTCAGGCTAAGACCTGAATACATTCAGAACCACTCTACAGTTCTTACCGGACTCAGGCTAAGACCTGAATACATTCAGAACCACTGTACAGTTCTTACCGGGCTCAGGCTAAGACCTGAATACATTCAGAACCACTGTACAGTTCTTACCGGGCTCAGGCTAAGACCTGAATACATTCAGAACCACTGTACAGTTCTTACCGGACTCAGGCTAAGACCTGAATACATTCAGAACCACTCTACAGTTCTTACCGGGCTCAGGCTAAGACCTGAATACATTCAGAACCACTCTACAGTTCTTACCGGGCTCAGGCTAAGACCTGAATACATTCAGAACCACTCTACAGTTCTTACCGGGCTCAGGCTAAGACCTGAATACATTCAGAACCACTCTACAGTTCTTACCGGGCTCAGGCTAAGACCTGAATACATTCAGAACCACTCTACAGTTCTTACCGGGCTCAGGCTAAGACCTGAATACATTCAGAACCACTCTACAGTTCTTACCGGGCTCAGGCTAAGACCTGAATACATTCAGAACCACTGTACAGTTCTTACCGGGCTCAGGCTAAGACCTGAATACATTCAGAACCACTCTACAGTTCTTACCGGGCTCAGGCTAAGACCTGAATACATTCAGAACCACTGTACAGTTCTTACCGGGCTCAGGCTAAGACCTGAATACATTCAGAACCACTGTACAGTTCTTACCGGGCTCAGGCTTGGCCACATAGATGGGTTAAATACATTCAGAACCACTCTACAGTTCTTACCGGGCTCAGGCTAAGACCAGAATACATTCAGAACCACTGTACAGTTCTTACCGGGCTCAGGCTAAGACCAGAATACATTCAGAACCACTCTACAGTTCTTACCGGGCTCAGGCTAAGACCTGAATACATTCAGAACCACTGTACAGTTCTTACCGGGCTCAGGCTAAGACCTGAATACATTCAGAACCACTGTACAGTTCTTACCGGGCTCAGGCTAAGACCTGAATACATTCAGAACCACTGTACAGTTCTTACCGGGCTCAGGCTAAGACCTGAATACATTCAGAACCACTCTACAGTTCTTACCGGGCTCAGGCTAAGACCTGAATACATTCAGAACCACTCTACAGTTCTTACCGGGCTCAGGCTAAGACCTGAATACATTCAGAACCACTGTACAGTTCTTACCGGGCTCAGGCTAAGACCTGAATACATTCAGAACCACTGTACAGTTCTTACCGGGCTCAGGCTAAGACCTGAATACATTCAGAACCACTCTACAGTTCTTACCGGGCTCAGGCTAAGACCTGAATACATTCAGAACCACTCTACAGTTCTTACCGGGCTCAGGTTTGGCCACATAGATTCCCATCCTCCTCCTGAGATTAGGACGGTTCTCGCAGTCTTCCTCATCTGGCTCGGTTTTAACGGATCCCATCTGACAGACAGACAGGCAGAGAGACAGACAGACAGGCAGAGAGACAGACAGACAGACAGAGAGACAGACAGAGAGACAGACAGACAGACAGAGAGACAGAGAGACAGACAGACAGGCAGAGAGACAGACAGGCAGAGAGACAGACAGACAGGCAGAGAGACAGACAGGCAGAGAGACAGACAGGCAGGCAGAGAGACAGACAGACAGGCAGAGAGACAGACAGACAGACAGGCAGAGAGACAGACAGGCAGAGAGACAGAGACAGGCAGAGAGACAGAGAGACAGACAGACAGGCAGAGAGACAGACAGACAGACAGACAGGCAGAGAGACAGACAGGCAGAGAGACAGACAGACAGAGAGACAGGCAGACAGGCAGAGAGACAGGCAGAGAGACAGAGAGACAGACAGACAGGCAGAGAGACAGACAGGCAGAGAGACAGACAGACAGAGAGACAGGCAGACAGGCAGAGAGACAGACAGACAGGCAGAGAGACAGACAGGCAGAGAGACAGACAGACAGAGAGACAGGCAGACAGGCAGAGAGACAGACAGACAGGCAGAGAGACAGACAGACAGACAGGCAGAGAGACAGACAGAGAGACAGAGAGAGAGACAGTGAAGAATTGATAAATGTCATATAGAATGTTTCATAAATGGTGCATTTATATAGTGCCTTTATCCAAGGTGCATTACATAGATTGCTGTGCATTACATTCACCCATTCACACACACACACACACACACACACACACACACACACACACACACACACACACACACACACACACACACACACACACACACACACACACACACACACACACACACCGTTGTGTCCCTCCAAACAGAACCCACCTCTGCGCGGACCCTCTTGGAGCGCCGGGCGATGCTGCAGGTTTCCACCGGCTGCACCGACTGGCGCTGCGGGAGGTCGTGAGGCTTGTACACCTTGTCCTTCTTGTCGTTGGTCAAGGTCGCCTTCTGTGGGACGAAACACATCGTGGAGACAGTGTGAACGACGGGGCCTTGACTTCAGCCTGTCTCAAGCCCACCACACACCGGCTGCGTCCGCCGCGCGGCGCCACGCGGCGGACACGGCCGCCTCCATTATTTTCAATTAACCCATCGCACACCGGCTCCGTCCGCCGCGCCGCGTCGCCCGGCGCGCCGATAGAACAGTTCTATTTTCCAGGCGGCGCCGCGCGGCAACGCGCCGCGCCGCAGACGGTCGCAGACGGTGTGCGATGGGCTTCAGTCGCTCTGCTCCCACATGTTCTCTCAGTGTGAACAACGGGGCCTTGCTTGCGTGCTCCTGAATTGTCATGGTGCATAACAATCACCTTTTGGCTGAGTTGCATCTGGGTGAATGTCAAGAGCAATGCATTCTGTTGTTGTTGTTGTGGCACTAGAACAAGGGAAGCAGCCACGAGGAGCACATTAGAATTAGGCTGCGGTCGTCATCAGGCCAAGAGAGAACTGGTCTGAGATTCTGTCCTCCGACTCGTGGGAAGATTTATTCACACGACGAAGAATTCACAAGGCCCAGTCTGCTTCGTGAGGTCGTGAAGTCAGCCATGACAACACATACAAGTATCGATGTTTATTTCAAGCGTCCATTTTGTTCCAAACTCAACCACAAGTTATAATTTTAACTTTTCTCTCAACGTTCTCACATTTTTTCCATGTCAAAGACCCCCAAAATGATATGTATCTGGCCGCCCCTCGAAATATGTTGTTCCAGGGGTTCGTAGTGTGGTTTAGTGTGGTGTAGTGTGGTCAGAACTGCAGCATCACTCCCAATCTTCCGCCGTAGTCTGAAAACCCACCTTTTCAGACTCCATCATGGCCCATAGCACTTACCCCACCCCCTTAGATAGCAATTCTGTAGACTTAGATAGCATTTGATACAGACTTATAGCATGTTATGTAGACAGCATAAGTGCATTGTATGTGCTATTGTCATAGCACGTCATAGTACATATGTATAGCATAGTAGTATAGATGTATAGCTTATATGTATAGTTTCATTATAGATATTCCACTGTTACTTTCTTAGCTTACGCATGTTTCATGATAAATGTTTTTATGTGATGTATTCCCCATGCTTTTTGTTCTTGCTTAATGTAAGTCGCTCTGGATTAAGAGCGTCTGCTAAATGCCTAAATTGTAAATTGTAAATTGTTGTAACCTACAGGTAGATTAGCCCCGGTCCTGAACAGGTTGTAGGGGTACAGGATGCGTTCGTAGTGAGCCCTCAGGTGCGAGCCGATGGCCTTCCCCGACGCGAAGCCCATCTTCACAGAGATCTTACTCCAGCGGCGGTCTCTGCACACCATCTCAAAGCCTCCCTCATCCTCCACCAACTGGAAACAATAAATAAATACATCATGAATATTAAATACATCGGTATGTATACATAGATTCTGACCGATATTATACGGATTATTATGATACCGCCTTCAAAAACATTAGAAATGCACAGAACAAAAGTCAAGTCGTTGACGACACACTTTGTAATTGCATCGTCAATATCTGTGAAAATAAACCTGGATTATTTTGAGACCGATTGTTATGGACCATTCTTATTTTTTTTTTTTATATATTTTTTATCCCACGATTTTGTAACCCATTTTTCACCCCTGTGTCAATCATCTAATGTGATCCTGGGCTCTACACACCCTCCACCAACCTAGTCCCCATATATGGGGGACAAGGGGAGAGCAACCTAGTCCCCATATATGGGGGACAAGGGGAGACCAACCTAGTCCCCATATATGGGGGACAAGGGGAGACCAACCTAGTCCCCATATATGGGGGACAAGGGGAGAGCAACCTAGTCCCCATATATGGGGGACAAGGGGAGACCAACCTAGTCCCCATATATGGGGGACAAGGGGAGACCAACCTAGTCCCCATATATGGGGGACAAGGGGAGACCAACCTAGTCCCCATATATGGGGGACAAGGGGAGACCAACCTAGTCCCCAAGCTAGTCCCCAAGGGGAGAGCAACGGACTTGAACTCATGCTCCCTTCATGCCTGAGTGTCCAAGTTGCTCCTTTACACCTGACAGGGGGGAGTTTCCCTGGTTGGACGTCGTAGCGCGTGGAAGGAACACGTGATTCCAACCAGTTCCTTTCCCCTCCATCAGGCGCCCCGGCTGGCCAGGGGGAGGCAGTTTAGAGACCAGGATTACTGCATGTTTTTGTGAGGGTACCTACCCTAGGGGACACGGGGAGAACATGCAAACTCCACACAGAAAGGCCCTTTCGCCAACCCCCGCCTTCGGGTATGGGCACTGATGACGCGGAGGAGGAAACACGCCGCCAGCACCCACAGTGCCCCGAGCGGGAATCGAACCCAGGACCTTCTAGCTGTGAGGCGACAGCACTACCAACTGTGCCACCGTGACCCGATTATCCCATTCTGAATGGGAACCATAGCGTGCCACCGAGTGGCGCGCTACGAGCTTGTAGGTCTGCTATTTTTGAAAAAAACTAAGAACGACTGACATTTTTAGAATCTGATCTCGGGTCAGAATGGGTTAATCAGACCAGTGTGTGTCCAGTGGAAACCTCGTATGAATCTGATCTCAGGTCAGAATGGGTTATATCATGCATCACTAGGATACATTCCAGTAGAATACAGTAATAGAGTATAGCATTGTGTATGTTTTCAATGTTTAGCTCATTTCGTTTTCTGGAGAAAAAAAACATAGGTTTTGTGTCAAATGTCCAACAAATTGAAAAAGAAACAGAAATATATTCCAGTATTGTAGTGTCAAAGAAACAGAAATATATTCCAGTATTGTAGTGTCAAAGAAACAGAAATATATTCCAGTATTGTAGTGTCAAAGAAACAGAAATATATTCCAGTATTGTAGTGTCAAAGAAACAGAAATATATTCCAGTATTGTAGTGTCAAAGAAACAGAAATATATTCCAGTATTGTAGTGTCAAAGAAACAGAAATATATTCCAGTATTGTAGTGAAAAAGAAACAGAAATATATTCCAGTATTGTAGTGTCAAAGAAACAGAAATATATTCCAGTATTGTAGTGATAAAGAAACAGAAATATATTCCAGTATTGTAGTGTCAAAGAAACAGAAATATATTCCAGTATTGTAGTGATAAAGAAACAGAAATATATTCCAGTATTGTAGTGTCAAAGAAACAGAAATATATTCCAGTATTGTAGTGATAAAGAAACAGAAATATATTCCAGTATTGTAGTGTCAAAGAAACAGAAATATATTCCAGTATTGTAGTGATAAAGAAACAGAAATATATTCCAGTATTGTAGTGATAAAGAAACAGAAATATATTCCAGTATTGTAGTGATAAAGAAACAGAAATATATTCCAGTATTGTAGTGTCAAAGAAACAGAAATATATTCCAGTATTGTAGTGAAAAAGAAACAGAAATATATTCCAGTATTGTAGTGATAAAGAAACAGAAATATATTCCAGTATTGTAGTGATAAAGAAACAGAAATATATTCCAGTATTGTAGTGATAAAGAAACAGAAATATATTCCAGTATTGTAGTGAAAAAGAAACAGAAATATATTCCAGTATTGTAGTGTCAAAGAAACAGAAATATATTCCAGTATTGTAGTGTCAAAGAAACAGAAATATATTCCAGTATTGTAGTGTCAAAGAAACAGAAATATATTCCAGTATTGTAGTGTCAAAGAAACAGAAATATATTCCAGTATTGTAGTGATAAAGAAACAGAAATATATTCCAGTATTGTAGTGATAAAGAAACAGAAATATATTCCAGTATTGTAGTGATAAAGAAACAGAAATATATTCCAGTATTGTAGTGATAAAGAAACAGAAATATATTCCAGTATTGTAGTGAAAAAGAAACAGAAATATATTCCAGTATTGTAGTGTCAAAGAAACAGAAATATATTCCAGTATTGTAGTGATAAAGAAACAGAAATATATTCCAGTATTGTAGTGTCAAAGAAACAGAAATATATTCCAGTATTGTAGTGATAAAGAAACAGAAATATATTCCAGTATTGTAGTGATAAAGAAACAGAAATATATTCCAGTATTGTAGTGATAAAGAAACAGAAATATATTCCAGTATTGTAGTGATAAAGAAACAGAAATATATTCCAGTATTGTAGTGATAAAGAAACAGAAATATATTCCAGTATTGTAGTGATAAAGAAACAGAAATATATTCCAGTATTGTAGTGATAAAGAAACAGAAATATATTCCAGTATTGTAGTGATAAAGAAACAGAAATATATTCCAGTATTGTAGTGAAAAAGAAACAGAAATATATTCCAGTATTGTAGTGTCAAAGAAACAGAAATATATTCCAGTATTGTAGTGTCAAAGAAACAGAAATATATTCCAGTATTGTAGTGTCAAAGAAACAGAAATATATTCCAGTATTGTAGTGTCAAAGAAACAGAAATATATTCCAGTATTGTAGTGATAAAGAAACAGAAATATATTCCAGTATTGTAGTGATAAAGAAACAGAAATATATTCCAGTATTGTAGTGATAAAGAAACAGAAATATATTCCAGTATTGTAGTGATAAAGAAACAGAAATATATTCCAGTATTGTAGTGAAAAAGAAACAGAAATATATTCCAGTATTGTAGTGTCAAAGAAACAGAAATATATTCCAGTATTGTAGTGATAAAGAAACAGAAATATATTCCAGTATTGTAGTGTCAAAGAAACAGAAATATATTCCAGTATTGTAGTGATAAAGAAACAGAAATATATTCCAGTATTGTAGTGATAAAGAAACAGAAATATATTCCAGTATTGTAGTGATAAAGAAACAGAAATATATTCCAGTATTGTAGTGATAAAGAAACAGAAATATATTCCAGTATTGTAGTGATAAAGAAACAGAAATATATTCCAGTATTGTAGTGATAAAGAAACAGAAATATATTCCAGTATTGTAGTGATAAAGAAACAGAAATATATTCCAGTATTGTAGTGATAAAGAAACAGAAATATATTCCAGTATTGTAGTGTGTAGTGTGTAGTGTGTAGTGTCGTTGGCGTTGTGCATGTTTTCAAATCAGCGTCGAAATTTTGATTTTAGTTTTAGTCATAGAGGCTCTATTTTCGTTGCCTTTCGACCGGCCATTTGAACTATTAAAACATCTACAGGTCCAGGATCAGTCTCTAGTACAGGTCCAGGATCTGTCTCTAGTACAGATCCAGGATCAGTCTAACGTACCTTGTTGAGCTGGTACAGGTCCAGGATCTGTCTCTAGTACAGGTCCAGGATCAGTCTAACGTACCTTGTTGAGCTGGTACAGGTCCAGGATCTTTCTCTCCACGTGGGGGATCTTCAGAGTGCATCCTTGAAGCTCCCAGAACTTGGCGATTTGATCCAGAAAGTTGAGTTTAACTCTAGTCTGAGCCTAAAAACACAAGGAGGAGAATAAAGGTTGTTATTTAACCCATTTAACTCTAGTCTGAGCCTAAAAACACAAGGAGGAGAATAAAGGTTGTTATTTAACCCATTTAACTCTAGTCTGAGCCTAAAAACACAAGGAGGAGAATAAAGGTTGTTATTTAACCCATTTAACTCTAGTCTGAGCCTAAAAACACAAGGAGGAGAATAAAGGTTGTTATTTAACCCATTTAACTCTAGTCTGAGCCTAAAAACACAAGGAGGAGAATAAAGGTTGTTATTTAACCCATTTAACTCTAGTCTGAGCCTAAAACACAAGGAGGAGAATAAAGGTTGTTATTTAACCCATTTAACTCTAGTCTGAGCCTAAAAACACAAGGAGGAGAATAAAGGTTGTTATTTAACCTATTTTGGGACAGGAAACCCTTTTGGTGTCAGCATCATGTTATGCTCTAGCTATTGAAAAATAGCAGATCTACAAGCTCGTAGCGCGCCACCGAGTGGCGCGCTACGAGCTTGTAGGTCTGCTATTTTTTGAAAAGTCGAAGAACGACTGACGTATAGAAACAAAGGCTTTTTCAGAAAACCGTCAGGATTTAGAAGACACTTTTAGAATCTGATCTCAGGTCAGAAATGGGTTAATCTAATGACGCGCTTCAGAAGGAAAGTCAAAGACAGTCGTCAGCGAGGGCTGACTTAGCGCTGACCTTCGCCTCGGTGACCTTTGCATTGACGACATTTGATTTAATGTCATCGACTTCCTAGATAAGACCAATTATAAATGTAATGCCATGTCCTGCGTTTGATGTGGCCGCCCTGGCTGTTAAAAAAAAAACACTCCATCAAAGAACCTTTTCTTTTTGGAAAACCAACTAAATGTGACGACGAGGAGGATGTGGCCGAAGAGACGTTGTGACGGACAGACAGAATGAGACCACATGCGTTTAACCTAGGGATGCCAAACGACTCATATTTGGCCAATCGACGAATCGAGGCGGGAGGCGGACTATTTTCCGACAGCATTCTAGCCGACGGGGCAACGGTCCGCTCCGCAGCGGGGGGACATTCGCTGCGATGCGAAAAAGCGATGGTCCGACATGCGCTGCTCCCGTGCTCGCGGTTAGGGTTAGGTTAGGATTGAGGTTTCGGATCAATATGCTGTCGGAAAAAAGACCTGCACCCCGAAAATCGACGTGTCGAACGACTTTTTTCCTTTTCATTATTTTTATATTTTTGTTGTTGCTGCGCAGCAGTTGAGGAGAACGCAACTATGCATTCCTTCAAGCAACACCACTTCTGCAGCTGCATCCATATGTTTAGAATTTGCATCAATGATCAAATCCCAATAATAAAAAAAATAAACTTTATTTTGTAAACAACTAAACTGAAGGAGCAGCGGCGCTATCGGCTAGTCGTCCCAACTCTCAAGTGTCTGCAGCCTGTCACGAGCCCCGTAATGAACTGATACGGGACGCACGTTGTTCCGTATTTTAATGTCGGGTCGGAGAATAAATACAGTATGAATGACGGCGGGATTTATTTGACAACTCTGTCCTGCTTTCTTCACGAGAAGAGAAGAGCGCTCACCGCTCAGAACAGAGAAGACCTGTGGCTGTCAGATCACTTTACGGCATGTGTAGCTGATATGTGAACCTGGGTCTGGGAAGCTCAGAGCTGCAGCCATTGGCTCATGATACGAGCACACGACCAATGGGACAGATCATTCAGTGTTGCTAAGATACCACCCCCCACCACCACACACACACACACACACCCTTGGACGATGGGGTCCACAGCACTGCACTGACAGGTGCAGCAGCACAGTCTTCTAAATTCTAAAAACCTGTTTCTGTATCAATATTTCATGTCAAAGAGCCTCAGAATGTAATTGGCCGCCGACCCCCGTCTGAAAATATGTTGTTCCAGGGACCCTCCCCCCCCCCCCCCCCCGAAGCACAGATATGACTTAAAAACTTTCGCTCTGCCCACCAACGAAAGATCAATGGATGGACATTATTGAGGAACTGTATTCTATGGAAAAACTAACATTCATACTGAGACTACAAGAGGATAAATTCCATAAAAAGTGGGAAAAGTGGAATCTCTTCTCTCAGCCTAGCGATGTTGCAAATAGGATCTCAATGAATGTTTGTTGTAATATGAAAAATGCAGCCTTTTTTCTTTCACTTTTTGTCCTTTTCTTTTCTTTTTCTTTCCCGTATTGTCTTGTTAGTTGAGTTCTTTTTTTTGTCTGTTCTTCCTTCAATAAAAATTATTCTGAAAGAATATATGCAAAGATTTGCGCCACATTTTCACGAAAAATAGCAGATCTACAAACTCATGTGCCGCGCTATGAGCTTGTACATCTGCTATTTCTCAATAGCTAAGTATTACATAATATTAATGGGTTAAAAAACAAAGTGGTAATTTGTAAAGTTTATATAGACTGGAGCAAAACGGGACTTAAATGTTTAGTTACAGTGTGAACTAAGAGTCCTATTCTCATCAGTAGAGTTCATTGCATCCATAACCGATCCAATCTCAGACTTGAACACTGAATTAGATTCATAGTAAAAACGCGATAAAATACTATTTCACTGTGTGTATTATAACTATTTAAACTAATACTGAAACCGTAATGTTTTCGGGCCGACCAGCTGAAAGAAATCATGACATTTAACTTGTGTTTCTGGAAGATGATTCTAAACTCTATTCAGGGGTTGCCCCCCCCCCCCAAAATATTCTTAATTACCGTTCATTCTAACTAATATATTAGTGTATTTGGTTTTTTTATGAATGGCTAAATCCTTCAGCAGATGAGTGGTGGGCTTTTTTGTTTACATTTAAAAAAAACCTTTTCATGGCAAGGACCCCAAAATGTCCAACTCATTGAGCCTTTGTATACGTGTAATAATTAATAATTATTAATAATAATAAATCCTAAATACCTCCAGTTCGTTGAGTCTCTGGATGCGTGGTGTGAACTGCAGTCTGTCCACATCGCAGGCGAACGGTGGCTGCCATTCCTGTGAGGAGAAACAACCAAACAACAAAACCATATCGTTAATCTGTCCTAGAGAATATACTAACAATACATAATATTATTTAGACCTGAGAACGATTCTACAAATAAAGCGCCACATTTTCAAAAATAGCAGACCTACATGCTCATAGCGCGGCACCCTTGTAGATCTGCTATTTTTCAATGGCTAAAGTATAACATAATGCTTTAAACACCAATAGGGGCATTACATATAAGACAAATGCACAAATAGAGCGTTATAGAAACGGAATAGGACGGTAGTATTTCATTTGAAATGCTACAGGCGTTTGCCAGTCTAACCAGCGATCCCACACAGGGGTAAGGGGTCGACACTATGCCAGTCTAACCAGTGATCCCACACAGGGGTAAGGGGTCGACACTATGCCAGTCTAACCAGTGATCCCACACAGGGGTAAGGGGTCGACACTATGCCAGTCTAACCAGCGATCCCACACAGGGGTAAGGGGTCGACACTATGCCAGTCTAACCAGCGATCCCACACAGGGGTAAGGGGTCGACACTATGCCAGTCTAACCAGCGATCCCACACAGGGGTAAGGGGTCGACACTATGCCAGTCTAACCAGCGATCCCACACAGGGGTAAGGGGTCGACACTATGCCAGTCTAACCAGTGATCCCACACAGGGGTAAGGGGTCGACACTATGCCAGTCTAACCAGCGATCCCACACAGGGGTAAGGGGTCGACACTATGCCAGTCTAACCAGCGATCCCACACAGGGGTAAGGGGTCGACACTATGCCAGTCTAACCAGCGATCCCACACAGGGGTAAGGGGTCGACACTATGCCAGTCTAACCAGTGATCCCACACAGGGGTAAGGGGTCGACACTATGCCAGTCTAACCAGTGATCCCACACAGGGGTAAGGGGTCGACACTATGCCAGTCTAACCAGTGATCCCACACAGGGGTAAGGGGTCGACACTATGCCAGTCTAACCAGTGATCCCACACAGGGGTAAGGGGTCGACACTATGCCAGTCTAACCAGCGATCCCACACAGGGGTAAGGGGGTCGACACTATGCCAGTCTAACCAGCGATCCCACACAGGGGTAAGGGGTCGACACTATGCCAGTCTAACCAGCGATCCCACACAGGGGTAAGGAGTCGACACTATGCCAGTCTAACCAGCGATCCCACACAGGGGGTAAGGGGTTGACACTATGGCAGGAAAATAAAATGTTGGGGCATGTGGAGTTTGCTTTCGAGTTGCCAAACTGCAAAGTGCACATTTGAGTGAGGAGGCTATAAACACAACACCAGATATATAGCTAGATAGCTATAAACACAACACCAGATATATAGCTAGATAGCTATAAACTCGTAGCGCTACGAGCTTGTAGGTCTGCTATTTTTGAAAAATCGAAAACTGTCATTTTCAAACAGGACATTTCAGAATCTGATCTCAGGTCAGAATGGGTTAAGAAGACCCTGACAGTTATAGGAACAGTTTCGTAAACCAACCAGACTTGTATTGTAGTCCATTTTCAAATCACTGTTTTTTGCTCCAGATAAATAAAATATTTCCATTTTTCTTGTTGCTTTTGTGTCTTTATTGATAGTTTGAAGTGAAGACAGACAGGAGAGAGAGAGAGAGAGAGAGAGAGAGAGAGACAGAGACAGAGACAGAGAGACAGAGAGAGAGAGAGAGACAGAGAGACGCAGCAACGGTCATCATGAACGGGACTCGAACACGCAACGTGCTGTCAGTCCAGAGCCTCTATGTGGCCTGACCTCCAGCGGGCGCCCCAATGTGGCCTGACCTCCAGCGGGCGCCCCAATGTGGCCTGACCTCCAGCGGGCGCCCCAATGTGGCCTGACCTCCAGCGGGCGCCCCAATGTGGCCTGACCTCCAGCGGGCGCCCCAATGTGGCCTGACCTCCAGCGGGCGCCCCAATGTGGCCTGACCTCCAGCGGGCGCCCCAATGTGGCCTGACCTCCAGCGGGCGCCCCAATGTGGCCTGACCTCCAGCGGGCGCCCCAATGTGGCCTGACCTCCAGCGGGCGCCCCAATGTTTCCTTCCTAGAGTAGACCATAAAGAATGCCACATCTGTCCCGGGCCAATATAGTACGTGTGTGTGTGTGTGTGTAGGAAGGGCACTAAAATGTGACTAAAACTACATTAAAACTATTCAAGAGACGACGACTAAATGACTAACCCATTCTGACCTGAGATCAGATTCATACGAGGTTTCCACTGGACACACACTGGTCTGATGAACCCATTCTGACCTGAGATCAGATTCTAAAAATGTCAGTCGTTCTTCGAATTTTTCAAAAATAGCAGACCTACAAGCTCGTATCGCGCCACTCGGTGGCGCGATATGAGCTTGTAGATCTGCTATTTTTCAATAGGTAAAGCATAACATGATGCTAACACCAAAATGGGTGCCCGGTCAGAATGGGTTAAACAACACTGGGTTACATGTTCTGTCTGTCTGTCTGTCCGTCTGTCTGTCTGTCTGTCTGTCTGTCTGTCTGTCTGTCTGTCTGTCTGTCTGTCTGCCTGTCTGTCTGTCTGTCTGTCTGTCTGTCTGTCTGTCTGTCTGCCTGTCTGTCTGTCTGTCTGGTCATTTTCACAAACTCACACTGACTGGTCATCATGACACGCTGATAATGAATCACACACAGCTGCTAAAGTAACGTCTTACAGAACTGATCAAAGTGATTCAATATCATATTAACAGACAATTTAGCAGACGCTCTTCATCCAGAACAACAACACATGGTAATTACATCAAATACGTAGAATCAGACATCGAGAAAGAATCAGAAGGAACCTATAATTACAGTAGAATGAAGCTATGAGTCCATTATACGCTAATAGGAACCTATAATTACAGTAGAATGAAGCTATGAGTCTATACGCTATAGGAACAGCTATAAATGTATTAACCCCTTTTGGTGTTTTAAACATTGTCTATAATGTTATATTTTAGCTATTGGAAAAATCGGGAAAATGCAGTGCAAATATTTGAATATATATTCTTTAAGAGCGAACTTTTTTTTAACTCAAATCTTTGCTTCTGGGGGGGGGGGGGTCCCTGGAAATACATATTTTCTGATGGGGGTCGGAGGCCAATTACATATAATGTTTGGGGTGCTTGACATGAAATATTGAGAACCATTGATATAGAAACATGACATTTTAAAAATACATTTTTTTTTTTTTTCGACGCCAGGCCTAAATGCGTTAATAATAGTGTGTGAAGTGAGGGGTGACCCGACAATACAACAACTCAAACTTAACCCATTTAGGCCTGACGTCGAGAGAAAAAAAAAAAAAAAAAAGTCTTCTAAATCCTGACAGTTTGTGCTCAATATTTCATGTCAAGCACCCCAAAAATGATATGTAATTGTAATCGGCCACCGACCCCTCCATCTGAAAATATGTTATTCCCGGAACCCCTCAGAACCCCTCAGAAGCAAAGATATGGGTTAAAAACGTTCGCTCTGAAAGAATATATTCAAAGATTCGTGCCGCATTTTCACTATGTTTTCAACAGCTAAAGTATAACATAAGACCCAGAATGGGTTAATACAGTCATACAGGCATGTTTTCAGATATATAGAATTATATACCGTAGTCATGTTGCACACACACACACACAGGGACAGATTTGACGTGCGTTTGAGACATATAATCATTTTGGAAATCTGCAACATTTCATCAGTATCTGTATCGGACCTATAGGTATCGGCCGATCATGAGAAAAACCATCGGTGATCGGTATCGGTCCCAAAAAACACACAGGAGAGGAGAGGAGAGGAGAGGAGAGGAGAGGAGAGGAGAGGAGAGGAGAGGAGGACTGGTCTAACACACAGGACAGGAGAGGAGAGGAGGACTGGTCTAACACGCAGGAGAGGAGAGAGGAGAGGAGAGGAGAGGAGAGGAGAGGAGAGGAGAGGAGAGGAGAGGAGAGGAGAGGAGGACTGGTCTAACACACAGGAAAGGAGAGGAGAGGAGAGGAGGACTGGTCTAACACGCAGGAGAGGAGAGGAGAGGAGGACTGGTCTAACACGCAGGAGAGCAGAGGAGAGGAGGACTGGTCTAACACACAGGACAGGAGAGGAGAGGAGAGGAGAGGTCTGTAACACACAGGACAGGACAGGACAGGAGAGGAGAGGAGGACTGGTCTAACACACAGGACAGGAGAGGAGAGGAGAGGAGAGGAGAGGAGAGGAGAGGAGGACTGGTCTAACACACAGGACAGGAGAGGAGAGGACAGGAGAGGAGGACTGGTCTAACACACAGGACAGGAGAGGAGAGGAGGACTGGTCTAACACACAGGACAGGAGAGGAGAGGAGAGGAGAGGAGAGGAGAGGAGAGGAGAGGAGAGGAGAGGAGGACTGGTCTAACACACAGGACAGGAGAGGAGAGGACAGGAGAGGAGGACTGGTCTAACACACAGGACAGGAGAGGAGAGGAGAGGAGGACTGGTCTAACACACAGGACAGGAGAGGAGAGGAGGACTGGTCTAACACACAGGACAGGAGAGGAGAGGAGAGGAGAGCACTAGTAGGCCTAAAAACCCATAACGTCACCCCTCTCTCTGGTCAAAATAATCCTCCACCGTCGATGCAAGAAAATACAAATCCTAGAGTCTTACATTAAGACGCAACGTTTGGCAATAAAGATAGAAACCAAAAACCAACAATGAACGTTAATATATTATGCTGTGTCCATCTCTACCATAAACAAACAGATGGCCACGACGCTAAGATTAACGTTATAACTGACACCCAAAGAACGGCCTTAGAAACATTGGGCCTAGCTGGTCCCACCACAAGTTAACGTTATAAAAACACACACACACACACACACACACACACATACACGACTTCTACTTCTTGGAAAGGTATTATGTTAAATGGATTTAACTGCGCGAGGCGAAGGAATTAGGGGCTAAAATATTTGGCATAAAGATTATTATATGGCATTTATTTATGTTTAATTTCCTTCCGTGGCTCAATTCATCCAGGAAGCAACCATTTATTTATTTTTATGCAACGTTTTAATAAGAGAACCAAAACATTGAACCTTCTTTAGCAAAAACACGACAAAACTTTAGCGTCTGTTTTTGGTGAGAGCATAATAACAGTTTAATAAACAGGCCTGACAATCACTGTGTTTGGAATTATATAAAATATAAACTTTTGTCTCTCAGTTGAAATGTTAAAATGACAGCAGAGCAGAAACAGCTTCGATAAACTCTCACATCTTTGGAAATTCATTCTCGTGTTTTTACTGCCTCTTATTTTTCAAATTTTAAACATTTCTTTATTGTATTCAAACGATATTTAACATATATAATAAAGTGTGTATATATATATTTTTTTTTTAAATAGTTTTATTAAAGCACTTTTTAGAATCGGAATGAATTAAGTTTTCTTGTTCGGGTTTTATTTAGAGGAAGAAAAAAGAAAAGGTTGTAATGCAAATAAACTTGAGAAAGAAAAGAGAGGGGGAAAAGCAGATCTACAAACTAACAACCCGTCGCGATAGCGACGGGTTGTTAGTTTGTAGATCTGCTTTTTGTTTTTTTCTTCCTGTGAGCTCGAGCTTTTTTCAACTGCAATCCAAACCGGCCGCCATGTTGGAAAAGCCGCTTTAGCTTCAATTAGCTTCGTCTCTCTCTCTCTCTCTCTCTCTCCACCCAAAACAACAACAAACAACACCACAAACTGCCATTTAAACTCGCCAAACACGAACTCCACGACCCTTTCGAGGTCGTTTTGAAAAGGTTTATGTTTAGTTTCTAGAGACTCACGGGCGGAGGCCGTATCTTGCAGATGCCGTGCCTCTCGGCGATAGCCCGGATCTTGTTGATGTAGGAGAACGGGTCTTGGAACTCCTCCCGGCTGGGCTCGAACACCGGGCACTCCGGCGGGGCGAGGAACTCCGGCACGGCGGGGAGGCCGAGGAGGTGGCCGTGGAGGCTCATGGTTGCATTGTATTCGTAGCAAGTTATATTCCGGAAGAAAAATGTGTCGTTTATAATCCCTTTAGGTCCGTTTTTAAGGTCCAAAATAGGGTCCAAAATGTCTCTTGTTGTGTTGATAAGAAGAACTCTCTCTCTCTCTCTCCGAGTCTCACTGAGCGGCGGAGGGAGCGAGCAGGGACTGAGGGAGTGATCTGGTCCTGCTGCTGGACTATACACTGGGTGTGTGCGTCCGCCTGAGAAACTAGCCCCACCGCCCAGACAAACGTGTTGCCAGATTATAGATTGCTGGAATTCTTTGCTGCTATTTTGTTTAAAAAAAAAAAAATCTTTATACCCTGTTATAACATGTTTAGAACGATGGAATGTGACATAGCTATGTTTACTAGATGCGGCCTGTAGCCTCTCCAACTGTATAAACTTTACACATTTGCAACTGTTTCTCTTATTGTATTGTGACACTTGCTTTGGCAATGTAAATGTTTGTTTTCTCATGTCAATAAAAAGCTCCTTTGAATCCGTACCAAGTAGAGTAGGCTGATTGATTGAAGTATTTATTATAAACAGTTATAAAGCAGAATGGGTACATTTCACATGTAAACATGAGCACCTGCAGGACTGTTTACATCATAACATAATGTATAAGACAGTCATAACATCCTTATAAGACACTTTTATAATGCAAGAAATACAAAATAAATAAAATAAAAGATAATATTCAACGGGGGGTGGTGGGGTGGGGGCAGTAAAACCCCCCAAAATATTGATTTGATTTTTAATAGTCAAGAAAACACGTACACAGCTTCACAGATGAGCAAATAATTCAGCTTGATTTGATTGAATGATTATTATTATTGTTAGATAACTCCACACATGCATGGGTGTCTATACCAGTGTTGCCATGTCTGTTTATTATAAGCGACTTTGGGCTTCTCTGTCTGTAAAGTTTATTGTAAATTATTGGTGGTTGCGGATTGCGGGTTTTTGATTGATTGGTCGAAATATTTATTAACAGTTTTCAGAATTACAGTATACATTTCAAGCACAAACTCAATACAAAGACTGTTATAACTGTGAGTGGACGACCCGATTAAGCATTGCACTTGTTTACAACAGGGTCCACCATGTTCAATTCATCAAAACATTTAGAGACGTACAAATAGACACGCTATATAGTTAAAGAACAGAACAGGAATTCATCATAAAGGAAGCAAAAAGGGAAAAGTAACAATCAAAGCTTGTGTTTTAGAAGGAAGTCCAGAGAACAAGACAAGACTGATATTGGCCAAACTAGCAGCCATATACATTCATCACACACATCTTTATTTATTTATGCACATACAGGGACACCAATGTAGGGGCGCTACATTGGTGAAACCCTCTAAACCAGTCTGTGGGTATAATGTCCGAGGCTGCTAAATATAAAAAGAAAATAGTCTGCACCTACAATATAACCTATAGCTATTGATACGGTATGTAGGAGTGGCTGGTATTTAATGACTGTGGTCATATACAGGCTTCCTCTAGGGGCCTAGGCTAAGGTCAAAGGTCTCTAACACTTCCCTGGACTCTTCATCAACCAGTTCAGTGGCCTTGTTGTGGTTATAGAGTGTCCGCCCTGAAACTGGGAGGTCGGGGTTCGATCCCCGGCCGGCTCATACCCAAAGAAGACTGTAAACATCCCTTTGGTCTAGTGGTGGTTAAAGATGTTGGACTTTCACACGGGAGACCCAAGTTCGAATCCCGGGTGTTACACACACACACACACACACACACACACACACACTGAGCAACTACTAGTCGACCTTGTTGGTATTTAAAAAAAAATGTTTTTACCCCAGATAGATTATAGTTAAAGTCACCAATGTACACCGTTTTTAAATGTACAACTTTTATTTAGTTTACTAGTCGACTAATAAACTAGGCAACTTGTCAACTAGAAAGCCCTGTCACACACACACACACACACACACACACACACACACACACACACACACACACACACACACACACACACACACACACACACACACACAATCAAGAGAGCGTCATAAAATGCATCTACAGTAAGGCTATAAAATGGTATCATACCGTACACTCAAACTCTCCAGATTAATAACTTCAGTTGTAACTCACGTCTCCCTCAGAGGCTCTGAGCCACTCTGCTACACTTGCCACTCAGATCAGATGAATTGAATGAAGGAGCCTAATGGAAACAAGCCATGTAGTGCTTTCTTGTGTTAATAGACCTGCAAAGTGCAAACTGTTAATAAAGTATTCAATCAATCAATCAATTCATTACCACGTATTTTAAAAATGTCTGTGTGTTCTTCTAAATGTGCAAATTACAATGTCACACAATATTATTTTAATTATTATGAGTGTGTGTGTGTGTGTGTGTGTGTGTGTGTGTGTGCGTGCGTGCGTGTGTGTGTGTGCGTGTGTGTGCGTGTGTGTGTGTGTGTGTGCGTGTGTGTGTGTGTCCACCAGAGAGGTTGGATTCTATAGTAGTGTGGTCATCATGTCAGGGTGCGTTGGATTCCCCTTCCAGCCTGACACCGCACTGTGGGGTGAATGTGACCGAAGAACTATGGAGAAATGTACTAACTCCGCCCGGGCCATGAGTACCAACCGTCCTCCCGTGGCGACAAACGAGCGCACTCCCATGGTATCCCTGCGCGGCTGGCCGGGACTCGCTGTTTAAATGGCCCGAATGAGGCTCGCTGATTGGCTGTCAGCGCCACAGAGAGAGAGAGAGAGAGAGAGAGTTTCACAAGATAGTATTACCCAAAGTGCTAATATAACACAGCTCTGTTTACACCTTCATTAAGTTCATTTAATTCCCATTTATATCCAATATTTATTTGGATATAAATAGGATATATGTTTTCGTTTTCTCATGCCAATAAAGCTTCTTTGAATTGAATTGAGAGACAGAGCGAGAGAGAGAGAGAGAGAGAGACAGAGACAGAGACAGAGACAGAGAGAGACAGAGACAGAGACAGAGAGAGAGAGAGAGAGAGAGAGAGAGACCATTAACCTAAAGAAAACAAAAGTTACGATATTCCAAAAAAAGATCTAGTCCCCAACACCAACAAGTTGTACTAAATACAAACACACTAGAACATGCAAAGAACTATAGCTAAATCTCGGCTATATCAGCAGCAGCACAGGTCACTTCAAACAAGCTGTAAATGACCCGAGGGAACAAAAGGAGAGGAGAGCTTTCTATGCTGTAGTTATTAGTATCTTCTTGAATACTGAATAACAGGGTTGCAGTATCAATTATCAATATGCTGGTTGTTTATTTCTCAAGTGGGAAATACAGACTTGCTTCATACCCTGGCCTAGACTCTAGTTAGCGTGTATATGAAGCATATATATACTCTAGGGCCTAGAGTATGCTTCATATACACGCTAACACACCGTGCCAACTAGTATATAATATTATTAACACTTCCTACCAGGAGGTGGTTGCCTCCTGGTGACTGCGACTGCCTAGTCCTAGTCTGGTGTACGTGTGCCCCCTCGTGGCCAGGCCCCGTAACAACAGTCTCTGACATGCCCACAACATAACATAATGTGTGTTGTGTGTGTGTGTGTGTGTGTGTGTGAGTGTGAGTGTGAGTGTGAGTGTGAGTGTGAGTGTGAGTGTGAGTGTGAGTGTGAGTGTGAGTGTGAGTGTGAGTGTGAGTGTGAGTGTGAGTGTGAGTGTGAGTGTGTGTGTGTGTGTGTGTGTGTGTGTGTGTGTGTGTGTGTGTGTGTGTGTGTGTGTGTGTGTGTGTGTGTGTGTGTGTGTGTGTGTGTGTGTGTGTGTGTGTGTGTGTGTGTGTGTGTGTGTGTGTGTGTGTGTGTGTGTGTGTGTGTGTGTGTGTGTGTGTGTGTGTGTGTGTGTGTGTGTGTGTGTGTGTGTGTGTGTGTGTGTGTGTGTGTGTGTGTGTGTGTGTGTGTGTGTGTGTGTGTGTGTGTGTGTGTGTGTGTGTGTGTGTGTGTGTGTGTGTGTGTGTGTGTGTGTGTGTGTGTGTGTGTGTGTGTGTGTGTGTGTGTGTGTGTGTGTGTGTGTGTGTGTGTGTGTGTGTGTGTGTGTGTGTGTGTGTGTGTGTGTGTGTGTGTGTGTGTGTGTGTGTGTGTGTGTGTGTGTGTAGTCCAGTAGCTGCTCGACATATACAGAGTATGGCATTGAAAATTATATCAAATATAATGCCAGTAAGAGTGTAACAAAAGAGGACAAAAGTGAAACATTTCCATCTTTTAACACTCTCGGTGTCTGTCTGTCTCTCATGTCAAAAAAGAGCGGGCACCTCCTGACCTAGAGGATGCAGTGCAAGGGAAATGTTTGAGTCAATACTTTTCAAGCCGTTCTCCGGAACTTAAGTAATGCAGATGTTTAACTCTTGATAAATATCTAATAAATGTCCTTTTGGTTACCAACTCTCCATCATCTATAGCTGGGGACCACCTGGAACCACCTCACGGACCACTGGTGGTCCCCGGACCACCTGGAACCCTCTCAAACAAGGACCACTGGTGGTCCCCGGACCACCTGGAACCCTCTCAAAGGACCACTGGTGGTCCCCGGACCGCTGGTTGAAAACCACTGACGTAATGCAACACAATCTCTGGTTTGTCGGAAAAGTCAATCTGATGAAACGTGAAAACAAACATTGCATGTTTAAGAATTCAGTAGGAATGGAAATCTCCTTCCAGACATATTTGCGGAACAGTCAGTATTCCCAACAAGGCATTTATTTATTTAAAGAGATTCCCCCCAAAATCCAAAGAATTACAGTAAGAATGTTATACAGAAAACGTAACACTTATAGTAGGGCTGAGGAGAACCGGAACCACATCCAACACCCAAGAACAGGAATAGGTTACGTACATCACATGCATATATCTAAATGACGGAGCGGTTGTGCAAAGACCCGCCCGGCAGCACTAAATGCTTAATGCAATTTATTTGTGCGAGTTACAAGTACTGTGTCGGTATCGGATCGGCCCTTATTTGTCGTATCGGTGAATATGCCAGTCTAACCACAGGGGTAAGGGGTCAACACTATGCCAGTCTAACCACAGGGGTAAGGGGTCAACACTATGCCAGTCTAACCAGTGATCCCACACAGGGGTAAGGGGTCAACACTATGCCAGTCTAACCAGTGATCCCACACAGGGGTAAGGGGTCAACACTATGCCAGTCTAACCAGTGATCCCACACAGGGGTAAGGGGTCGACACTATGCCAGTCTAACCACAGGGGTAAGGGGTCGACACTATGCCAGTCTAACCACAGGGGTAAGGGGTCGACACTATGCCAGTCTAACCACAGGGGTAAGGGGTCGACACTATGCCAGTCTAACCACAGGGGTAAGGGGTCGACACTATGCCAGTCTAACCACCGATCCCACACAGGGGTAAGGGGTCGACACTATGCCAGTCTAACCAGTGATCCCACACAGGGGTAAGGAAGGGGTCGACACTATGCCAGTCTAACCAGTGATCCCACACAGGGGTAAGGGGTCGACACTATGCCAGTCTAACCAGTGATCCCACACAGGGGTAAGGGGTCAACACTATGCCAGTCTAACCACCGATCCCACACAGGGGTAAGGGGTCGACACTATGCCAGTCTAACCAGTGATCCCACACAGGGGTAAGGGGTCGACACTATGCCAGTCTAACCACCGATCCGACACAGGGGTAAGGAAGGGGTTGACACTATGCCAGTCTAACCACAGATCCCACACAGGGGTAAGGGGTTGACACTATGCCAGTCTAACCACCGATCCCACACAGGGGTAAGGGGGTTGACACTATGCCAGTCTAACCACAGATCCCACACAGGGGTAAGGGGGTTGACACTATGCCAGTCTAACCACCGATCCCACACAGGGGTAAGGAAGGGGTCGACACTATGCCAGTCTAACCAGTGATCCCACACAGGGGTAAGGGGTCGACACTATGCAAGTCTAACCAGTGTGTTTGTCTGCACGCGCTGCTTGCTTGTTTTATGGACATACATACTGTTGACTTTTACAACTTTGTCATGAGTAATTCAACAAAGATACTTATAACTCGCACAGATAAGTTAACCTTCAGCAGTGCTGCCGGGCGGGTCTCTCCGTCATTTAGACATTTGGAACAGTTTCTGGAAGCGTTGGTTATTATCAGAGCGGGTCTATGGACAGGACTTCATGTCTGAGGTCTGCTTTCATTTCATTCAAGGAACCACCATAACTCAGAAAGTGTACAACTACAAATGGAACCTTAATGTAAGGGCCGATTCATACTCCTATTTTAGAGCCGAATAAAAGTGGGTTCGGCTCTGTAGAGCCTACAATGTGACGTAATTTGGCTCTGTAGAGCCTACAATATGACCTCTTCGGTCCTACTGAAAATTTCTGACGAGCCGAAATCATTTCGGCTCTACAGCGCCGAAACAGCGGTAAAATAGGAGCATGAATCGGACCCAAGGGTCCATTTGGTTTTGATTTGGCCTCGTGTTAAGACACGTGTCAACGTCTATGAGAAGACAACGGGGGGGGGGTAGACGTTGTCGTAGTGGTCCAGAAAAAATGGACCTCCAATAGCAGTCCGCCAAGATCTGAGAAATAATGTTTTTGTTTTTGTTTTCAGCAGGTAAGTTCCTGCCCTCCACTACCGCGGAGACGCTGGGGTTTGAACTCTGCACGGTAACGTCCCGGGATCGGCCGGGGGGCTGCTGCTATTCCGTTGCTCCAGACAGACCGCATACGACGAAGCATTACTCATGACAGCTCTCTTCCGTTGCTCCAGACAGACCGCATACGATGAAGCCTTTGGAAATCGCGAGAGGCAACAGTCTGGTAAGGCGAGACTAGTGTCGGGTTAGTAATAGTAATGTTAAGACAGACGGTACATGTTGTTCACCCGCGCGGTGCTACTCTAAGGGCCGATTCATACTCCTATTTTAGAGCCGAATAAAAGTCGGTTCGGCTCTGTAGAGCCTACAATGTGATGTCATTTGGCTCTGTAGAGCCTACAATGTGACGTCATTTGAGGTTCGGAGGGGCGGGGACCGTGCTAAAGTCGTCTCTTCGGTGCTACTGAAAATTTCTGACGAGCCGAAATAATTTCGGCACTACAGCGCCGAAAAAGCGGTAAAATAGGAGTATGAATCGGCCCTTAGTGACCACTGGGTTGGGCATCACTTCTCCCCCGTGGAGGTGGGTCAGACCCAGCTGAGGGTTGACCTCTCTCTCTCTCTCTACAGCTGGGTCAGACCCAGCTGAGGGTTGACCTCTCTCTCTCTCTCTACAGCTGGGTCAGACCCAGCTGAGGGTTGACCTCTCTCTCTCTACAGCTGGGTCAGACCCAGCTGAGGGTTGACCTCTCTCTCTCTCTACAGCTGGGTCAGACCCAGCTGAGGGTTGACCTCTCTCTCTCTCTCTACAGCTGGGTCAGACCCAGCTGAGGGTTGACCTCTCTCTCTCTACAGCTGGGTCAGACCCAGCTGAGGGTTGACCTCTCTCTCTCTCTACAGCTGGGTCAGACCCAGCTGAGGGTTGACCTCTCTCTCTCTCTACAGCTGGGTCAGACCCAGCTGAGGGTTGACCTCTCTCTCTCTACAGCTGGGTCAGACTCGGGGCACTCTGGTCAGCAGAGAGCAGAAGTGAGAGAGACTTGAGAGGGACAGCGTGTCCGTCCGCATGATGCGTTAAGATGATTTTATGCCAAAATGTTGCTCTACCTTCAAAACAGACAAAATGCCTTACATTGTTTATATTACTTATATGGAGAAATCCCGTCATATTATAGTTCCTAGGACGTCTGTTATTATAGTTCCTAGGACGTCTGTGGACGTCTTGGGCACAGATTGTGTTTTAATTTGTGGGCGACAGAAGGACAGCTCGCCATCGCAGGGTGGAGTGGGCGGGGCTTGGCGAAGGGCTAAGGACAGCTCGCCATCGCAGGGTGGAGTGGGCGGGGCTTGGCGAAGGGCTAATTGGCATGACGACTTTAAACTGGAGAGGACAAGAAAACTAGAAAGAAAAAAAACATCATTCATAAACACATAATAAAGAGCAGGTAATTAACGTGATCAACGAAGGACGTTAACCCATTCTGAACGGGAACCCATTGTGGTGTTAGCGTCATGTCGTGCTTTAGCTATTGAAAAACAGCAGATCTACAAGCTCATAGCGCGCCACCGAGTGGCGCGCTACGAGCTTGTAGGTCTGCTGTTTTTGAAAAATCGAAGAACGACTGTGACACTTTTTTTTTTAAGAATCTGATCTCAGGTCAGAATGGGTTATAATCAGACCCAGTAGTGTGTGTCCAGTGGACTGAATCTGATCTCAGGTCAGAATGGGTTATAATCAGACCCAGTAGTGTGTGTCTAGTAGACTGAATCTGATCTCAGGTCAGAATGGGTTATAATCAGACCCAGCAGTGTGTGTGTCCATGTGGACTGAATCTGATCTCAGGTCAGAATGGGTTATAATCAGACCCAGCAGTGTGTGTCCATAAGGACTGAATCTGATCTGGGGTCAGAATGGGGGTTCATTAAGCGTGTCTGACGCGCTCCACGGCCACATAGAAGCTCTTCTTGTCGTCCGGGCAGTGCCAGCCGATGGGCCCGATCTCACAGTCCGCACAGATCAGGTACTTGACGCGCGTGGCGCCGCGCAGCACGTCGTGGGTGAAGCCCACGTTCTCGAACACGTACATGTCGTCCACCAGCCAGTGGCGGCTCAGCGTGTCGCCCTCTGGGCCGTCCGACGACGAGGCGTCGGACGCCAGCGACGTCTTCTTACGCATCGACGGCAGGAACAGCTGAGGAGAGGAGAGGAGCACAGGACATTATTGTTATTATTATTACTACAGGAACAGCTGAGGAGAGGAGAGAGAAGCACAGGACAGTATTATTATTATTATTATTATTAACAGGAACAGCTGAGGAGAGGAGAGAGAAGCACAGGACAGTATTATTATTATTACTACAGGAACAGCTAAGGAGAGGAGAGGAGCACAGGACATTATTATTATTACTACAGGAACAGCTGAGGAGAGGAGAGGAGCACAGGACATTATTATTATTATTATTACTACAGGAACAGCTGAGGAGAGGAGAGGAGCACAGGACATTATTATTATTATTATTACTACAGGAACAGCTGAGGAGAGGAGAGAGGAGCACAGGACAGTATTATTATTATTATTATTAGGAACAGCTGAGGAGAGGAGAGAGGAGCACAGGACATTATTATTATTATTACTACAGGAACAGCTGAGGAGAGGAGAGGAGCACAGGACATTATTATTATTATTATTACTACAGGAACAGCTGAGGAGAGGAGAGGAGCACAGGACATTATTATTATTATTATTACTACAGGAACAGCTGAGGAGAGGAGAGGAGCACAGGACATTATTATTATTATTACTACAGGAACAGCTGAGGAGAGGAGAGGAGCACAGGACAGTATTATTATTATTATTACTACAGGAACAGCTGAGGAGAGGAGAGGAGCACAGGACATTATTATTATTATTATTACTACAGGAACAGCTGAGGAGAGGAGCACAGGACATTATTATTATTATTATTACTACAGGAACAGCTGAGGAGAGGAGAGGAGCACAGGACAGTATTATTATTATTATTACTACAGGAACAGCTGAGGAGAGGAGAGGAGCACAGGACAGTATTATTATTATTATTAACAGGAACAGCTGAGGAGAGGAGAGGAGCACAGGACAGTATTATTATTAACAGGAACAGCTGAGGAGAGGAGAGGAGCACAGGACATTATTATTATTATTACTACAGGAACAGCTGAGGAGAGGAGAGAGGAGCACAGGACATTGTTATTATTATTACTACAGGAACAGCTGAGGAGAGGAGAGGAGCACAGGACATTATTATTATTATTATTAGGAACAGCTGAGGAGAGGAGAGGAGCACAGGACATTATTATTATTATTATTATTAGGAACAGCTGAGGAGAGGAGAGGAGCACAGGACATTATTATTATTATTACTACAGGAACAGCTGAGGAGAGGAGAGGAGCACAGGACATTATTATTATTATTACTACAGGAACAGCTGAGGAGAGGAGAGGAGCACAGGACATTATTATTATTATTATTACTACAGGAACAGCTGAGGAGAGGAGAGGAGCACAGGACATTATTATTATTATTACTACAGGAACAGCTGAGGAGAGGAGAGGAGCACAGGACATTATTATTATTATTATTACTACAGGAACAGCTGAGGAGAGGAGAGGAGCACAGGACATTATTATTATTATTATTAGGAACAGCTGAGGAGAGGAGAGAAGCACAGGACATTATTATTATTATTAACAGGAACAGCTGAGGAGAGGAGAGGAGAGGAGCACAGGACATTATTATTATTATTACTACAGGAACAGCTGAGGAGAGGAGAGGAGCACAGGACATTATTATTATTATTATTACTACAGGAACAGCTGAGGAGAGGAGAGGAGCACAGGACATTATTATTATTATTACTACAGGAACAGCTGAGGAGAGGAGAGGAGCACAGGACATTATTATTATTATTATTACTACAGGAACAGCTGAGGAGAGGAGAGGAGCACAGGACATTATTATTATTATTACTACAGGAACAGCTGAGGAGAGGAGAGGAGCACAGGACATTATTATTATTATTATTACTACAGGAACAGCTGAGGAGAGGAGAGGAGCACAGGACATTATTATTATTATTATTAGGAACAGCTGAGGAGAGGAGAGGAGAGAAGCACAGGACATTATTATTATTATTAACAGGAACAGCTGAGGAGAGGAGAGGAGCACAGGACAGTATTATTATTATTATTAGGAACAGCTGAGGAGAGGAGAGGAGCACAGGACATTATTATTATTACTACAGGAACAGCTGAGGAGAGGAGAGGAGAGAAGCACAGGACATTATTGTTATTGGTACAAAACACTACACTAATAACCAGTAAGACGCGCAAAACGCGGGAAGCGAACGCAGCTCGTACATATTTGGGTTTTGGACGTATAGCTGCTTTGGGGACTCCTTATATGGTTATGGCTGAGTCATAGTGACGTAATCACTCAGCTCCATATATGGGCACAAAAGCGGGACAGACAGACACACAGACAGACAGACACACACACACACACACACACACACACACACACAGACATGATCTGCTAGGTCTCATAGTAAGTGCTCACTGCATTCGCAATGAGACCTAGCAGATCATGTCTGTCTGTCTGTGTGTGTGTGTGTGTCTGTCCGTGTGTCCCCCCTTTGAGTGATTTGTTTGTGATTGATGCAACACACTCCATATTTGGACGTATAGCTGCTTTGGGGACTCCTTATATGGTTATGGCTGAGTTAAAAACATAACTTAAAATAATAACTTAAAAATAAATCTTGAAAAAACCCAAATATGTACGAGCTGCGTTCGCTTCCCGCGTTTGCGCGTCTTACTGGTTATTATTGGTACACTATACTAATAACAATGATTATTATTATTATTTTTCCACACGTCCCAAACTCTTCTCCCTTCTGGCTCCAAAACTGTGGAATGCACTTCCCATTGCAGTCAGAACTGCAGCATCACTCCCAATCTTCCACCGTAGTCTGAAAACCCACCTTTTCAGACTCCATCATGGCCCGTAGCACTTACCCCACCCCCTTAGATAGCATTTATGTAGACTTAGATAGCATTTGATACAGACTCATAGCATGTTACGTAGACGGCACTATAATTGCATTGTATGTAGTCATAGTACAGATTTATAGCATAGTAGTATAGATGTGACTGCCATAATGATGTTTTTGTCATTACTTTGTTTGATATTTTACTTATTTGATGATTTGGGTAAAATGTGTGTTTTCCGGAAGTTTGATTGTGTCATTTCCGGTAACATGACCATATTATACTTTGGAATAAGCTCAGGATCGCAACAAGTTATTGCATCTTCCGTCCATGCTGAGCAGACGGAGTTTGTCACGTTGAACATGAAGCGTACAAAGTTATGAGTTATGAGTTATGATGACCTGTTCATGGGTTCCTCTCACTACTTCATGCTCTTTGAATTACGTGCAGTCAGTGAGGTAAATACTTGTTTGTACATGAGTAATTTCTTTATATTACATTATGTGCTTTGTTTCATGTTTGCTCATTCTGATCATGATTTATTTGTGTTTTATGTCAGTTTTGACGTGGGCTTTGGAAGCGATGCTTGCTACAATAAAGCCGTCAGTAAATACACAGAACAACTGCCTCGTTCGTTCTTCAAGTTCATCAAAGGGCGTGACAATAGATGTATAGTTTCATTATATAGATATTCCACTGTTTTTTTTCTTAGCTTATGCATGTTTCATGATAAATGCTTTTATGTGATGTATTCCCATGCTTTTGTGTTCTTGCTTAATGTAAGTCGCTCTGGATTAAGAGCGTCTGCTAAATGCCTAAATTGTAAATTATTATTACACTACACTGTATTAATACTGTATTATTACACTACACAATATCATTATTACTGGTACACTACAGAGTACATTATTAGTGATACACTGCAGTGTACCACTGTCACTAACACTACACAATATCATGGCAATATTTCTGCCTCAAGTCAAAAACAAAACAAAAAATACATCAGGTTCTCAGCTCACACAAAAACAGATGCAACTGCATTTTACTACTTAGTGGAGCATGTAAAATATTTATTATTATTATTTTTGATTCTGTCTATTTTTTTTATCCCATTAGGACGTTAGGTTGTTTCCCTTCATTCTTGTCATGTCTTTTTTTTTTTCAATTTGATTAATGTACTTTGTATAAAGTAGTGGTTTTGAAACATTTTCATGTTAAAAGGATCCCTGGCAAATATGCCTTAAAACATTATACTTGCCCTCTACAACTAAAATAAAAACACCTTAAATATTTGATTTCTTTCATAAATAGCGAATATTTCCCTCATTATTTATAGGCTTATGGAGTCCATATAGAGCTGAATAGATTACACCTCCCCCCCAACTCTTGTCGTGACAAATCATGACAACACACACAATATTTTGGACCAAACAAATAATTACAAAGAAGATAAACAACAAAGAAAGTGTTGTAACCTGCCGTTTTTTTTCCTACTTTCTAATTCTTTGTTTGGCCCGAAATATTGTGTGTGTTGTCATGATTTGTCACGACAAGAGTTGGCTTCGTACGACGCTTAAAAGGTCTTTAAATAAATTAAATAAGAACTGCCTATGGGGAAATGCAATGCGTTTTCATTTCCTGGGCCGTTCGTTGTTCTGAAAGGGGGAGGGACTGCGCCGCTCTATTTGAAAGGATGTCTTTTTTACCAGGAACTGTCACAAAAAACTGGAAAGTTTTCGGGTTCCCAAGGAGGCAAAATATATTAGGCAAAAGAAAAACAGTAGTGGGCCAGGCTATTGACTATAGACTGTATAATGGCCACTGTTATGATGCAAAAAACTGTTGCAATGCCTTCAATTCAACGTGTTTTGTGTAGACAAAAGAACAAACTTGGCTTAACGCATTAAAACGTTCGCTCTGAAAGAATATATTCAAAGATTTGTGCCGCATTTTTACGATCTTCATTCACAGCTCGTCCCTCTCCATCCATCCAGGCTGCATGAACAGCGCTCGCGTGCTCAGTTTCTGCCCCCTCAATGTCGCAACTCTTCTATTAGATGGCTCTGGACCAGGGGGGGCAGTCAGACAGATATTTTGTGAAGCCACTGAGGAAAACGGGATTTCCTGAAAGTTCATATAATGGCCTGTTGTGGCGCTGTCATTGGACCCAGAAAAACCCATAGCCCCATAGAAGTCCATGTATTTGGGCCCAACTTCACCTAGACTGTATTACCTTAATAAACATGGTCATGAATACTTTCTGCTTCCAGTCACTAGTTTAAAGTTTCATTTCTAATGTCATAATATTCTTTTTGGAAAATTATGGTCCCATTTATTAAAAAAATGACCATAAAGTCGTGTATGTTCTTAGGGGCGTGGCTACCGTTACAGTCTATGATCGGGATTCCCCACCCACTCGAGTCAAAATAAAAACCAACGGAGAAGAAGGGGGGAAGTCCCGCCTCGTTGTCTGGGCCAGCCAATGGGCTCAGCTGGGCCCAAACGGATCTAGAAAGATGGCGACTTACAATACAAGGACTGACAGGCTTCATTTTACGTTCATGTTAGACCCGGAGAACGCTTTGTCCATATTTTTTACAGTCTATGCTCTGGACATAACAACATACCTCCTTCTCTGTGAAGGATCCCATCCCTGGACAGACAGACAGAACAACATACCTCCTTCTCTGTGAAGGATCCCATCCCTGGACAGACAGAACAACATACCTCCTTCTCTGTGAAGGATCCCATCCCTGGACAGACAGACATAACAACATACCTCCTTCTCTGTGAAGGATCCCATCCCTGGACAGAACAACATAGCTCCTTCTGTGTGAAGGATCCCATCCCTGGACAGAACAACATACCTCCTTCTCTGTGAAGGATCCCATCCCTGGACAGAACAATATACCTCCTTCTCTGTGAAGGATCCCATCCCTGGACAGAACAACATACCTCCTTCTCTGTGAAGGATCCCATCCCTGGACAGAACAACATACCTCCTTCTCTGTGAAGGATCCCATCCCTGGACAGAACAACATACCTCCTTCTCTGTGAAGGATCCCATCCCTGGACAGAACAACATACCTCCTTATCTGTGAAGGATCCCATCCCTGGACAGAACAACATACCTCCTTCTCTGTGAAGGATCCCATCCCTGGACAGAACAACATACCTCCTTCTCTGTGAAGGATCCCATCCCTGGACAGACAGACAGAACAACATACCTCCTTCTCTGTGAAGGATCCCATCCCTGGACAGACAGACAGAACAACATAACTCCTTCTCTGTGAAGGATCCCATCCCTGGACAGACAGACAGAACAACATACCTCCTTCTCTGTGAAGGATCCCATCCCTGGACAGACAGACAGAACAACATACCTCCTTCTCTGTGAAGGATCCCATCCCTGGACAGAGCACCTTGGAGCCACAGCGCTGACACAGAACAGACTTGATGTTCTTCCCGTCCTCAGACACCAGCTGGGATCGCTCTGCGGCGTCGCTCTCTTTCTGCTCCATGGTGTCTAAAACAAACACCGGAAAATTCATTTTTTTATATATGCTGTAAGTACAGTACACTACGGTACACATGATACCCAAATTGATACTAATTAGCCCCGCAGGGACCCCCATTTGAAAAGACATGCCATGCAGGGACCCTCATAAGAGAAGATTTCTACGGCTCAGTGATTCTCAACGCATTTAATTTTCACACTAAATCTCCATTTGTACACTCTCAGAGTTACAGACCCATAAGGGTCCATTTGGTTCCAAACTATAATTTAGCTGGGGACCCCCTGGAACTCCCTCAAGGACCACTGGGGGGTCCCCGGACCCCACTTTGGGAACCCCTGGTGTCTTGTATATTTTAATGTATTTTTTAAAAGTTTTTATTCATGAGCTTTCAATTATTGTTTGGACCCAATGATTTGTGTCAATAAAGTAACTAACTTTTTTTTTTTTTTTTAACCTTTATTTAACCAGTAAAATCACATTGAGACTGCGTCTCTTTTACAAGTGGGAACTGAAGGCCAAGAGGCAGAAATAAAAATTACACTTCAATACCACATCAACAATGTTACATTTTGAACCAGCAAGTACAACATCCATAATACACCTTAAAGTACAGAAATACAACCTGTCCTACTTTTTTCTTTTTAGTAGCAGGGCAAAATACACCATGTACACAAATATACAGTATCTCCACGATTTTAGCCGATATAATAGATATATAGGCATTAACATGGGCTAGTACATATCCAGACATGTGCAAGTGTTGGATTGTACATCAAAGATGATCCTTTTGAAAGTTCTCAAGGGAACTTTCAAAGCAAGTTTTAGTCTGGACTGTAGATCATTCCACGACCAAGGGCCAAAGAAGGCCAGACATTTCTGCCCCCCTCAGATTTGAATGCTGGTACAACACACCGCAGCCAAGCATTTGACCTGAGGTTTAGGCCGTTTTGGACCAGGTCGAATTTGGATGTAATATAAGACGGCAGGTCACCCAGAATGGCTTTATAAATGAAAATATGCCAATGCTGAAGCCTGCGAGCTGCCAATGAGAACCAACCGACTGCAGCATACAACGTGCAGTGATGTGTTCTGAAAGGTGCATTTGTTATGAATCTTAATGCAGCGTCATGGTACAGGGGATCCAATTTGGTCAAGGATGAGGAGCAGGCAAACCTATAAATGGTGTCACCATAATCCAATTGGGACAGAAAGAGACCAATGAGCAGTTCTTTACGAGCTGAACAAGCAAAACAAGCCTTCAATCTATAGAAGAAACCCAAAGTGAATTTAAGCTTTTTGCACAAAGAATCAATATGAAATTAGAAATTAAGGAAAAGCCAAGGTATTTGTATCGTTCCACCCACTCAATGGGAGTTCCATCGAGAGTGGAGATACTCATTTGAGCTGAAATAGCTCGTGGAGTGAATAACATAGCTTTAGTTTTGGTGCCATTTAGCAATTAGCAATAGTTTAACTACGATGATAAGAGCGGCCCTCACTTCACACGGGTGTGATTTTTGTGACACGTTGTGAGCTTGTAGATCTATTTTCAGCATGCAACCAACACGACAGCATCAAGGCCTGTCAAAACACATCGTTCAACTAAATCAACTGTAGATTTAGTTGACTAAAACTATTCGATTTGATATTTATTTGATCCCCATTAGCTTACTGTGAGTCACAACAGCTATATTCTTCCTGGGGTCTTAAACATATCATGGACAGTTTTCATTCTGACCTGAGATCAGATTCTAAAAATGTCTTCTACATCCTGACAGTTTTCATTCTGACCTGAGATCAGATTCTAAAAATGTCTTCTACATCCTGACAGTTTTCATTCTGACCTGAGATCAGATTCTAAAAATGTCTTCTACATCCTGACAGTTTTCATTCTGACCTGAGATCAGATTCTAAAAATGTTCTTCTACATCCTGACAGTTTTCTGAAAAAGCTTATGTTTCTATGTCAGTCGTTCTTTGACCTACCGAGTATTATTATTATATTATATTATTTTTATTTCTGCCTCTTGGCCAGTTCCCACCTGTAAAAGAGACGCAGTCTCGATGTGATTTTACTGGTTAAATAAAAATAAAGTTCCATGCCACCATTGATTGCTCTGCACTGGACTGTTCTTTGTTTAACATGAAGGCAGCATAAAACGACCCTCTGATGACTGTCGAGTAAAATAATGATCTGAGAACAATGATAAATTATTATAGATTATTGCTGGGGTTTTAGTTGTGATGATGTTTTTCACAAAACACAGTAATAAATAATCCAACCTACTTTTTACACGTAACCACACTAGATCATTGTTCATTTTACTTACACGTAACCACACTAAATCATTGTTCATTTTACTGTTCGTACACTATTATCTCCATAATTTTACTCGAGGCTGGTAATAGACTTATTGGTCTGCTATTTTTACCTGAGAAAGGTTCTTTACTGTTGGAATCATATATTTTCCATTCCTCAGGACATAATTGCCTTTGTTTAAACTCAAATTCATTATGTAAGATATAGGCACAGCAATCAAATCAGCAATTGTATGATGAATTCCTGTTCTGTTCTTTAACTATATAGAAGTGTCTATTTGTACGTCTCTAAATGTTTTGATGAATTGAACATGGTGGACCCTGTTGTAAACAAGTGTAATGCTTAATTGGGTCGTCCACTCACAGTTAACAGTCTTTGTATTGAGTTTGTGCTTGAAATGTACTGTAATTCTGCAAACTGTTAATGCATATTTCAATCAATCAATCAAAAAGGCACAGGTTTCAGTAGCCGCAATTTGCAACTCTAGATTGTTTTATAATGGGGTGAATCTAGAGTTGCAATGCCCTCCATTGACTCCCCACTCATCCAGTTTGGTTTGTGATCTGCTTGTCTTAAACGACGTTAAACTCACCAACATTGCAGCTGTAGTCCAAGCTTGAATTATCCTCTTTCAATCTGCCGAGCTTGTTTTGCATAAAAATCCACTGTAGACATGATGTTATGAGCTACTTTCTGTCAAGACATCCTCTGCAAGTGATTATGTTTCTAAGTTGTTGGAAGCACTCGTTTTTATTAACGGGTCGCGCTGCTGCCTCCTGCATTATGTGCAAATTCGAAACGGGTGGAACGCAGGGCCGTTCAGTGACGTAGGACGAGTGCTTCCAAACTCCAGCACTTGCAGAGGATGTCTTGACAGAAAGTAGCTCATAACATCTCTACGGTGGATTTTTGAACAAGCTCGGCAGATTGAAAGAGGATAATTAAGGCTTGGACTACAGCTGCAATGTTGGTGAGTTTAACGTCGTTTAAGACGAGCAGATCACAAACCAAACTGGATGAGTGGGGAGTCAATGGAGGGCATTACAACTCTAGACTCATCACATTATAAAACAATCTAGAGTTGCAAATTGCGGCTAAGGTTTCAATAACTTAATTTCAAGATTATCATAATCTACCCCTGAAGGTTTCTCTGGACTCATTCGCAATGAATGAGTCTAACACGAACACATTCAAGGTGACTAAAAAATGACTAAAACAAAAAATACAAATTTGCTGCCAAAAACAACACTGAATAACACAGCCTTGTAAATACAATGTTACCAACCAGAACCAAATGGACCCGTCCTGGTCTGTCCAACCAGATCTAAAGCACCAGAACCCAATGGACCCGTCCTGGTCTGTCCAACCAGATCTAAAGCACCAGAACCCAATGGACCCGTCCTGGTCTGTCCAACCAGATCTAAAGCACCAGAACCCAATGGACCCGTCCTGGTCTGTCCAACCAGATCTAAAGCACCAGAACCCAATGGACCCGTCCTGGTCTGTCCAACCAGATCTAAAGCACCAGAACCCAATGGACCCCGGACCCGTCCTGTTCTGTCCAACCATATCTAAAGCACCAGAACCCAATGGACCCGTCCTGGTCTGTCCAACCAGATCTAAAGCACCAGAACCCAATGGACCCGTCCTGAAGATGAGTTTACCTTAAGTAATGCTGTATCTTCAGTCTCGTTGCATCAGATGATGACACTGACAGTCAGAACGCTCCTGAAACCGACATGGATTCGCAACAATTATTTATACCGACTGACATGTCACCTAAGTTCATGTTTAGCCTAATATATATATATATATATATATATATATATATATATATATATATATATATAGTATTATTGTTACGACGTCAGTCTGTCTATTCCGTTCTATTCTGTAAACATGGTAACAGTTTCTTTAGCAGAAATTCAGATATGGAGCTTTTTGGTCCTTTTTCAACATTCCGAGTAGAAGTCAATTCCTTTAAACGTATAAATAATATAATCCACCATAAGAAACAATGTTAAGATACATTTGAACGAAACAGACTCATTCAATTACCTTGATTTAACGATTTAAAGGATTTTCTGGACAAAAACAATTGGAAGCTTCAGAGAGGAGTTGTTGCACACACTATATGAGCTCGACTTGAAACAACACGCGACCGATATGAGGTTCCTAGTTCCTCCTGCCTAGTGGGGAAAATTAAATGATATATATGCTATAATAATAAATACATCATATTTAAGTCATATACATTATTGGTACAGCTAGAAAAATGTTATAATCAAAGCACAAATGATACAAATACAACAATGAATTCCTCCAGAATGATCCAAATTCCGACTTTTGCCGATTTTTAAGTGAAGGCAAAACGCTAAAACTGAGACGAAATGAAAATATGATGACATCACATCACATAGGTTGTTATTTTAGTGCAGAGCTCAGCGTTCTGCGTTAATGACGTCATGTTCTGTTTTATTTTTTATCTGACTGAATTAATAAAAAAAGTCTTCTTCTTAACCCGCATTCAGAGGAGAGGTGTGTGGTGCATGCATCCTCATCTTCTTCCAGTAGAGGGCGCAACATGATGCCTCTGCAGTCTGCTCTTGCATTTCGCCAAGTGTAAACTACTACAGGGGTTCCCAAAGTGGGGTCCGGGGACCCTCAGGGGTCCGTGAGGGAGTTCCAGGGGGTCCCCAGCTAAATGGGTCTGTAACTCAGTCAGAGAGTTAAATTAACATAGACGCTACAATATAAATTGGGGTCTCACAGATATAAATGCCATCAAATGGGGGGTCCGGGCGACAGACTAATGCATGTCCAACTGAGGGGTGATTGAAATGAAAATGTTTCAGAATCTCTGCTAGAGCCGTACAACTCTTCTTCTCTTATGGGGGTCCCTGGGAGTAGTAATATACCATCTTTTGTCATGGAAAGATCAGATTGATTCAGTGTGTAAGAAAACAAAGCAAAGAATCTACTTCCTTCGCCGTCTAAGATCCTTCGGCGCTAGTAGACGGATTCTTCTTTTGTTTTTCACTTCTGTTATTATGAGTGTTCTTCAGTACTGTACTGTATACTACTGTTATTAATCAGTACTGTAGTACCACCTGGTATGGATGTTTGTCTGCAGCCCTAAAGTCACAACTGCTGCAACAACTGAACATTTGTTCAAAGATTGTTGGACAACAACTTCAGAAACTTTATACATCCACATATGATAACAGCATCCTAAGGTTAGCAAGGAATATCACCTCTAATACTAAGCATGTGTTGTATGGAGAATATAGGTTGCTACCTTCAGGAAGGAGATATGGTGTTACCAGCATACAACAAGGTCAGACTAAAGAGGTCCTTAATTGTCCACCAGTCGACCTTGAGGCTTAATCAGGAGATGTAGTAGCCACAGGGTAATCTAAGCGGTGGATATTGCTCATGTCTTTATGTATGTAAATTGTCTTGTTCTTTGTGTTTTGTATATGTTCTGCATACTTGGCTGCTGTGTCGCAAGACAAATTTCAGTGTGAACTGACAATAAAGTACTATATCATATCATATCATTATTTACACAGTGTGAACTGGCCAAGAGAAGTCTCTTTACACAGTGTGAACTGGACAAGAGAAGTCTCTTTTACACAGTGTGAACTGGACAAGAGAAGTCTCTTTAACACAGTGTGAACTGGACAAGAGAAGTCTCTTTTACACAGTGTGAACTGGCCAAGAGAAGTCTCTTTTACACAGTGTGAACTGGACAAGAGAAGTCTCTTTTACACAGTGTGAACTGGACAAGAGAAGTCTCTTTTACACAGTGTGAACTGGCCAAGAGAAGTCTCTTTTACACAGTGTGAACTGGCCAAGAGAAGTCTCTTTTACACAGTGTGAACTGGACAAGAGAAGTCTCTTTTACACAGTGTGAACTGGACAAGAGAAGTCTCTTTAACACAGTGTGAACTGGACAAGAGAAGTCTCTTTTACACAGTGTGAACTGGACAAGACAAGACAAGAGGCACAATAAGTGACACAGCTCTGCCAGTAACAATAAATATAAGACAATAAAAACAGGACAAACATACAACGCTCATAAATCCAGAACCCGCTACCGAAGAAGATCAAAGGGAGAACAGGAAGGTCTAGTAACGCAACCACTAAAGACTAATAAATACAAACTAAGCAACGAAATTTGCTAGTAAACTAAGAAGCAAGAGAACCAACATCTGCTAGAAGTCAAAGCAGGAGCAGTGTTTGAGAAGTGTGTCCATGGGGATTATAACCGCTCCTATCCAGCAGAATAACAAACGCTCCAACTGATATCTCAAGGTTGTTTATTTCCCCAAGACAACGTGAAAAACTGCAACACAAAGCACTGACACTCAGGTGTGTTTTCAATAAAAAGGTGTTTTTTGGGGCGCCTGGTGGAGGGGAAAGGAACTGGTTGGAATAACATGTACTTTCCACGCGCTACGTCCAACCAGGGAAACTCCCCCCTGTCAGGTGTAAAGGAGCAACTTGGACACTCAGGCATGAAGGAAGCATCAGTTCAAGTCCGTTGCTCTCCCCTTGTCCCCCATATATGGGGACTAGGTTGGTCTCCCCTTGTCCCCCATATATGGGGACTAGGTTGGTCTCCCCTTGTCCCCCATATATGGGGACTAGGTTGGTGAAGGGTGTGTAGAGCCCAGGATCACATTAGATGATTGATACAGGGGTGAAAAATGGGTTACAAAATCGTGTGTACAGTACAGTACAGTACAGTAACAGCCAACACAGGAACCGCTGGAAGCAAAAAGGACTAGCATGTTTTTTTTGGGGGAAAGAAATGAACGTCGCACACTCGTTTTCCAAGTTAACCATTAATAAATATTTATTATGTTTTACATTTCAGTGAAATGTATGATTTATCACTTTTTCTACACAGGACAATAATTACACAAAGTCAAGAGGAGGAGGAGAAGAAGATAATAATAATACACATGGTTGTGGTTTTAGTCTTTGTAATAAAGAAGAACCTCAGAGAAGTTGAGCTAAAAAAGGGTTTCTTATTAAACAGCAGTTGATACAACCCATCAGTGGAGTTCCTTTAGATTCATGAAGGATTGGATTGGAAGAGAATACAATGGGGGGCCCCCAGGGGTCCCTGAGGGGGGCCCCCAGGGGTCCCTGAGGGAGGCCCCCAGGGGTCCCTGAGGGAGGCCCCCAGGGGTCCCTGAGGGAGGCCCCCAGGGGTCCCTGAGGGAGTGCCCCAGGGGTCCCTGAGGGAGTTCAGGGGGTCCCGTTCCAGGGGGTCCCTGAGGGAGTTCCAGGGTGAAGAGAATACAATGGAAAGAAAGACACATTTATCTGCATTATAGAATACAATGGAAAGAAATCAACGTTTATCTTGAAATACTAGACCAGTAGTTCCCAAAGAGTTGTCCCCAGCTAAATGACACGTTTGGAACCAAATGGACCCTTATGGGTCTGTAACTCTGAGAGTGTACAAATGGAACCAAATGGACCCTTATGGGTCTGTAACTCTGAGAGTGTACAAATGGAACCAAATGGACCCTTATGGGTCTGTAACTCTGAGTGTAACACATGGAACCAAATGGACCCTTACGGGTCTGTAACTCTGAGAGTGTAACACATGGAACCAAATGGACCCTTATGGGTCTGTAACTCTGAGTGTACAAATGGAACCAAATGGACCCTTATGGGTCTGTAACTCTGAGAGTGTAACACATGGAACCAAATGGACCCTTATGGGTCTGTAACTCTGAGAGTGTACAAATGGAACCAAATGGACCCTTATGGGTCTGTAACTCTGAGTTAAATTGACAGTGAATTTACTATATATAATTGGGGGTCCCAGAGATAGAAATGCCATTAAACTGGGGGTCCGTAGACTAATGCATGTCAAACTGGGGGTCCGTAGACTAATGCATGTCAAACTGGGGGTCCGTAGACTAATGCATGTCAACCTGGGGGTCCGTAGAACTAATGCATGTCAACCTGGGGGTCCGTAGAACTAATGCATGTCAAACTGGGGGTCCGTAGACTAATGCATGTCAAACTGGGGGTCCGTAGACTAATGCATGTCAAACTGGGGGTCCGTAGAACTAATGCATGTCAAACTGGGGGTCCGTAGAACTAATGCATGTCAAACTGGGGGTCCGTAGACTAATGCATGTCAAACTGGGGGTCCGTAGAACTAATGCATGTCAAACTGGGGGTCCGTAGAACTAATGCATGTCAAACTGGGGGTCCGTGAAAATAAAACGGGCTGAGAATCTCTTCTAGAGCCTGGCATATATATATCCTCTCTTACGGACGTCCCCCTTGGCATATAGTTTTTCAAATGCGGGGCCAATTAAGTGTCAATCTGGGGGCCCCTGACTGGGGGCCCCTGACTGGGGGCCCGGGCCCGGGGGCCCCTGACATGACAACGTTTGGGAACCACCGTCCTAGAAAAAACAAAAACACACGAGAGAAAAATAAAAATCAACATATCTGTAAATCCTAGAGAAGCTCACTTAACTTAACCTTAACTGTAGTATAAGTCGTTTTTTTTTTTTCCTTTTCATGTAAAAACTTGTTTTCCGTCGGCCTATAAGGCACAGGAACACTAAAGGATTATCATTTATCACACATGGATTCTGTTTTCTGTACACCCACTTAAAACCCAAGATTCTTTTAATATTTATAATAAACTACAGTGCGTTGATCTTTTTCAGTTTTTCTCTACACCTCTCATAGCATTTGAAATACAGCATGAATAAAGAATGTCAAGCGAAATAAAAATAAAAGTAACATGTTTTGTGTCGAGCCTTTTTATCCCCAGATTTGGACCTTTTTGTGTCGTCGTCACAGATAATTATTCATCGTTCCCATCCGTCGTACAGTCGGGTAAACTTACAGTAAATATATCGTCTCGTTGAAGTGGGTTTTTAAAGCATCGTTTTGTCTCAACCCGTTGAATGTATTTGACTCGATGCATTTGATTTCAACTAAGTCGTTATAGGTTTAAAATAAAAAAAACAAAGTGTATTTGCAGGTCTTAAGTGTTTGTTATGCTACTACTGGGTATAATTTATAATAAATGATTTATTTGGGAGATGGATGCTACCGAAGGAGAGAACGGAAGCTTCTAGAAATATACGGTAGAAATTTAAACACAGAATAAACGCAGTTTTTTATAAAAAAAAAAAAAAAAAAAGTTCCCAAACCCTCATGATTCAGTTCGGCTCAAACAGCCACAAACAAAAAAAATCACACATCCGACAAAATATCACCATAACTTGTTTTTTTTTTTGTTTTTTTTCCTTCTTTTGTTAAGTTTTTCTAAAGATTCCATCTTGGGTTTTTATTTATTTAATTAAAACAATATTTTCCTTGCAAAAGGATTTAAATTTTCCGTGTCTTTATGTCAACAAAGATCAAGATAAGATCCTTCAACAGATCCTAACAGCATTTAAGGATATAGAAACACAGCCAGGGATTCCTTCTGCATTCCTTAACCAAATGGACCCTTACTTTACAGCAACATATCAACAAGGGGACCACGACGGTGCATCTGGTTACATAGGGCCAGATTCACCCAGACGTTCAACACCCAGGTATTGGTTTTGGGACGTAAAGGAATTCCCCCAAAACCCAAAACCGCCCACGTCTGACTTTTGTCATATTTTCTTTGTCTGTGAATTTCGCGGAGGGTCGATGCTCTCTCTCCAGTCTGCTCTTAACCCAGTCTGACCTGAGATCAGATTCTAAAAATGTCTTCTGCATCCTGACAGTTTTCATTCTGACCCGAGATCAGATTCTAAAAACGTCTTCTGCATCCTGACAGTTTTCATTCTGACCCCGAGATCAGATTCTAAAAACGTCTTCTGCATCCCGACAGTTTTCTGAAAAAATAATATTTTTCAATAGCTAAAGCATGACATGATGCCAACACCAAAAGGGGTTCCTGCCCAAAATGGGTGCATGGGCCTCGCCACGGACAGGGTAGAGAACCACTGCCCTTTAGGACAGGGTAGAGAACCACTGCCCTTTAGGACAGGGTAGAGAACCACTGCCCTTTAGGACAGGGTAGAGAACCACTGTCCTTTCTTCTAGACTAGAACTAACGTGGGAAGTCTGGGGAAAAAAACAGCGTGGTGAAAATGGAGACCCTTTTGAGTACGACGTCCTCTTAAGTTAAACTAACTTAAGGGTCTCTCTGTGCGCAGTGGACTGTCCGTCATAGCGGCTTTGATTGATTGATTGATTGATTGGTTGGTTGGTTGATAGACTGAATACTTTGACATTTAACAGCATAAAGTACAGTGGTTACGGTTATACAACCATGATAACACAACACGCTCACACGGCTGGTTTCCATTTAACCCATTTAGTCTTCTAAATCCTGACAGTTTTCTGAAATACCTATATGTTTCTAGGCCTATATCACTCAATATTTCATGTCAAGGACCCCAAAAATGATCTGTAAACGGCCCCCGAGACCCCCATCTGAAAATATGTTGTTCCAGGGACCCCCCCCCCCCCCCCCCAGAAGCGAAGACTTGAGTTAAAAACGTTTGTTCTGAAAAAATATCTTCCAAATTTGAGCTCGTAGCATCTGCTATTTTTCCAATAGCTAAATTATAACTATAATAATGTTTAAAACACCAAAAGGGGTTCCCAGCTCAGAGGGCTGTGTGTGTGTGTGTGTTATATTCTCATGGTTGTAGAGTCGTTCGTACCACTGGGTACTACGGGGTCTTCACGGGACATTTTGATCCGGTTATGACACAATCTTTGTGGGGGGGTGGGCGTCGCGTCCGTCCGTCCGTCCGTCCGTCCGTGTTAAAACACGCCGTGACGCCCGTGTGCGATTCTTTTCGGGGAGCGTGCAATCAGCGCTGTGCGACACGAGCCTTACAACGACCCCCTGGGTGATAAAAACATTATACTCGCCCCTCTATTACTAACAACAAAATAGAAACACCTTCAATGTTTTTTATTTCTTTCATAAATTGGTGTTTTTTATTTGAATTATAGCGGTTTTAAGGCATATCTGTCTTATTAGTCGGGGATCCTTTGAACTCGGGCTCAACTCTACATTCCAAGAACATCTGGTCTGACTCCAACCCGCAAAGAAATGGAAAATAATCAAGTAATATTATAATAATTCTGTTTTTGTGGCACTAATGAAGTCCCGTTAGTTAAAGGACTATGGGGGGGTAATAAGGGACGAGTTAATTCATTGTAGAACACGTTCCCTGCGATTGGCCAGTCGTTACGTTTTCATCGTTTAATCCACCGGGCCGACCGAATGGGACATGAGACGCGTTTTGATCGCTAGAAAGGGTCCGTCGCTCCGGGCGTGCAAAGGGTTCTGGGAAATTGAGTCCCGATTCTTTACAATGGGGGAAGGTGGGGGGGGGGGGGGGGGTCTGTTGCGGTCGCCACTTTGGAATACTTTTAAACGCTACAGCGTTTTAAACCTGCTAATGTTCTGGTTCTTCAGAACAAGACCCACATAGTGATACAAAAAAAACCTAATAATAATAATATCATCGCAGTGCTTGTTGAGATTTCCCTCCACACTTCATTCGCTATAAAAAAAAGAAAGCCAACGCGAGAATGGAGCACAAGACAAAATAGCCGATGTACAAGCTCACAATGCGTCACATTGCGACGCATTGTGAGCTTGCAGATCTGTTATCTTGACCACCAGAAATCTAAACGTGAGCAAATCAGGAAGTACAGAAGAGAGGGAGAGGGAGAGAGAGAGAGGGGGGAGAGGGAGAGAGAGAGAGGGGGGAGAGAGAGGGAGCGAAGGAGAGAGAGCGAGCAACAAGTGAACATACTGAATTCCAGCAGCATTTTCTTTTCTTTCTATCTTCCTATTTTTTTTAATTTTTTTTTAACAGGGTGGTTTTTTTTTTTTTGGGGGGGGGGGATCATCAGACAGGACAGGAGGAACAGGTCAGGGGTCAGGACAGGAGCCTGACCCCTGACCCCGGACAGGACAGGAGGATGATGGGAGTTGGAGTTCACAGTCTTTTCAGAGCAGAGTGTCGTCTGTGCATCCTCCCTCCAGGCCGTAGCGGAACTCCTGAAGGTTAGAGACGCCGTAGAAGTGGATGAAGGCCGCCGCTACCACCAGGACATGGAAGATCTGGTGGGAGTGGAACTACAATACCCAGAGAGCACAGTGTTAATGAACTACAACGCTACCACCAGGACATGGAAGATCTGGTGGGAGTGGAACTACAATACCCAGAGAGCACAGTGTTAATGAACTACAACGCTACCACCAGGACATGGAAGATCTGGTGGGAGTGGAACTACAATACCCAGAGAGCACAGTGTTAATGAACTACAACACTACCACCAGGACATGGAAGATCTGGTGGGAGTGGAACTACGATACCCAGAGAGCACAGTGTTAATGAACTACAACACTACCACCAATTCACAATGAATTTGGCTTAAAATAAAACAGCGATATAGCTGCAGAAGAGGAGAGGAGCACATATTGGATTGGTCTTTTATTTAACAATTAAACAGCGCCTGAAACAGGCTTTACCTCTCCATCAAATAAAAATATATATAATCCAAACTCCTCTGTCAATTGTAAACGAACGGTAACATGAATGAACTCTTGCTTTGATTGATCATAAAGTTAATGTGACTGTGAGTGTGCGTATGGGAAAAAATATATAAACTTCACAGATTATAGATCACTTGGAATTATAACAATCTGAGTATTGCCTGAATAATGCCACAAGTGAAATCCCATTTTTTATCGACATGCGATGCCGAAGGAGAAATCCCACATAGTTAAATTACCTGATAGTCATGCTGCATGCGCTGTTGGTCGATGAAGAATTATAATCCAAGGTTTGTCAATCATATTATGGTTTATGGTTGAAAGTAAACCATAATAAGTAAACTTTAAGAAGAGATCTGCAGACTGCAGTGCAGAGTGCATGAGAGCAGCTCCGCTCTGCTAATTGAGTTGACATTTGCGCAACTTCACTGCATGGCATTACAGTAATTAGTTATTTGCCAGCACCTGCTCCAATATAGGCCTAAATCAAACTTTATTTATATAGCACATTTAAAACAATAAAAGCTGACCAAAGTGCTGTAGGCCTACAGGCTGAAACAAGTGGAGCATCACCATCGGCGCACAAAAAAAAGCATAATTAAAAGAAAAAACACAGGCAAATAGTATAGGCTACATAATTACAATAATACGATCAGGTGCAATTAAATGCCAAAGAGAAAAGGTGTTTTGGTCTGGGTCTGTAGGAGCTGCTCTGCTGCATGGGAGTTCACAGTGATGGAACAGGTCAGTCTTCAGACAAGAAATAAAAAAGATATCGCTGGCAACGGCAAAATCAATTCTCCGCATCGCCAAAATAAATCTATAGGCCTAGTTTCATTCGTGCCATTATACTCAGCCAATATGCACAACGCAGCGCATGAGATTGCAGATCTTTGAATTTTCGGTGCGCGCACTGAGCGCACTCACCATGTGAATCCAAGCAGGTCCTCACAAGTATAATGTAGGCTACACCGCCAGGCTCCACAAGGTTCTCAGCGCAATGGCGCATCGATAAAAGTTCACTAGTGGCATTATTCAGGCAATACTCAACAGATTGTTATAATTCCAAGTGATCTATAATCTGTGAAGTTTATATTTTCATTTTCGTGTAAGTAATGTTTTTATATGACTTATCAAACATGGTAGCCTATATTTAATGTCCACTGAGCTGTGGTGCGCTTGCCTACACTCTCAATCAGGGATTTTCCCAGCGGTCATTTACACTCTCGTGTAGCCTACAACCTTTATTCAAATAGGGTATTTTAAAATGCAACCACTTTTTATTTATTTTTCCTGGGACTGCAGCTGCACTTGTTCAGTTGACTTCCTTGTTGTTAACACGGGGGGAAGAGGAGGCGTTGCGAGGTGCTGCGAGGCGCAAGCGTGGCTCGCGGACCAAATGGGGCCGTATCGCGGACCAAAAGCGTCCGCTTTTTTTTAATGACTATTCGATTCAAAATTAAAAAATCGATTCCCGTGCGTATCGATTGAACGTTTTTTTGGGTCAGCCCTACCCCAAACACACCTAGTAGTGTGTACTACTACACCTAGTAGTTTTTACTAAAACTACAACATGACGTCACTGTGGAGCCGCGGTGGTAAGAGACTCACCGCTCACCCAAACACACCTCTCTGTTTTTACTAAAACTACAACATGACGTCACTGAGCCGCGGTGGTAAGAGACTCACCCTCACCCTGCATTCCACAGGGAGGACTCAGTATGCTGTGATTATTCTGGTTCTTCAGGTTTGTCACGTGTGGATAAAACACTCACTGACACGCAGTGTCTTTACATTTTGACAGACGGTGAGCTCTGGGAATTCTTTCTGACATCAATCATCCTCCGGAACGTCACACTAGACTAGGCTGTGCTTTCCTACAGATAGCATCTAAGAATGAAACTAAATAATGCTGTTTTTGTTTAGTTTTATCTCCATTACTGATGGATGGAAGTGAAGGCTCCTTCATGGAACACCATGTGCATAATGAGTTATTCCAAACATTTCCTTGAGAATTAAAGGGACACTTCATCCTTTTTGCAAAAGAATATATGTTAATGACGTTTAGAAGCTTTAGAACACTTTCCTGGGGGTTTTTATGTGTGTAATAAGTGGTTTTAGATATTTTAGATTGTAGAAGTGAGCCCAGTGTCTCTGATGTCATCAACACTGGTCTCACTATCTTCCTGGACTACAATTCCCATCATTCTTTGGTACACTGCTCCTCCTTGTGGATAGGGGGGAGAGCTGTCTTAGTGAGACAACATGTAGTCCAGGAAGGTAGTGAGCCCAGTGTCCATGACATCAGAGACAACAGGCTCACTGCTACAATCTAAAATATCTAAAACCACATATTACACACATAAAGACCCCCAGGAAAGTGTTCTAATGCTTCTAAACGTCATTAACATATATTTTTTTGCAAAAAGGATGAAGTGTCCCTTTAAGTAATTTAACAAACGACTAACTAACTGTGCTAACTCGACTAACTCCTGTAGAAGTTACAGTAAATAAACACTAGGTAATAAATATCATACTTTGATCGTGTCAGCACCCCCCCCTGCTGTTTTTGCGCTACACTAAATATATTCACTGAATTGTAATTAACCGATTTACAATCTAGGCATTTATCAGACGCTCTTGATCCAGAGCGACTTACATTAAGCAAGAACAAAAGCATGGGAATACATCACATATATAAAAAGTATAGTTATCATGAATCATGTATAAACTAAGAACGTAACAGTGGAGTATCTATGTCAACTATACATACTATATTATATATTATACAATATACATGTGTACTATAAAGTGCTATGACTACATAAAATGCAATTCTAGTGCCGTCTACGTAACGAGCTATAAGTCTGTCTGTAAAATACTATCTAAGTCTACATAGAGTGCTATCTGAGGGGCTAGCGATCTGAAAGTGTTGCTATAGAGCGCTGAATAGTAGGGGATGCTAGGGGATAGTAGGGGCATGCTTGGGGATGCTAGGGGATAGTAGGGGGGTGCTAGGGGATAGTAGGGGCATGCTAGGGGATGCTAGGGGATAGTAGGGGCATGCTAGGGGATGCTAGGGGATAGTAGGGGCATGCTAGGGGATGCTAGGGGATAGTAGGGGCATGCTAGGGGATGCTAGGGGATAGTAGGGGCATGCTAGGGGATAGTAGGGGGTGATGGTGGTTAAATAATGAACTGACCCAGATGTCACACTTCCCAGGGAAGAACCTCTCCGGGATGCGTGCGGCGTACAGGCCGGCCCCGGTGATGTACATGGCCCCCATCAGGTAGAACCAGCCCATCTGGCCCACCGTGGTGGCCTTCACGAAGCCCTCCTCGATGGTGAAGTGCATTGTGGGTACGATGCCGCTGAGACCCAGGCCCATGAACACGCCTAGAGGAAAACAACACAGGGCAAAAACTACCTCAGCACCTTCAGGTGGTCTTTACCATAGACTGTAAAAAATATGGACAAAGCGTTCCCCGGGTCTAACATGAGCGTAAAATGAAGCCTGTCAGTCCTTGCAATGGAAGTCGCCATCTTTCTAGATCCGTTTTGGCCCAGCTGGCCCATTGGCTGGCCCAGACAACGAGGCGGGACTTCCCCCCCTTCTTCTCCGTTGGTTTTTATTTTGACTCGAGTGGGAGGGGAATCCCTATCATAGACTGTAACGGTAGCCACGCCCCTCAGAACATACACGACTTTATGGTAATTTTTTTTAATTAATGGGACCATTATTTTCCAAAAAGAATATTATGACATTAGAAATGAGACTTTAAACTAGTGACTGGAAGAAGAAAGTATTCATGACCATGTTTATTAAGGTAATACAGTCTAGGTGAAGTTGGGCCCAAATACATGGACTTCTATGGGGCTATGGGGTTTTTTTCAGCCCAATGACAGACAGCGCCACAACAGGCCATTATATGAACTTTCATTTCCTTAGTGGTTTCACAAAAAATCTGTCTGACTGCCCCCCTGGTCTTTACACCAGAACGGTGTTCATAGAAAACGGCAAAATAAAGTATGGTTTGCTGCTGCCATTTAGACGAGAACGGTGTTCTCAGGAGGTGAAAACGCAACAAAGTGAAACCACCTCCCAGAGTGGAGATCTTTGAGAACGCCGTTTTATCCCTTCTCTCCGTGTAAACGGGCAAAACGGTGAATCCGCAAAACTTATGACATCATGGCTCACGTCGTTGGCTCACAGCGCATAATGTTTATTACATTAATGCAAGTCTCCCTGCTCGCCTACAAAGCGCTGCTCATCAGCGATGGTGAACGTAAAACCATGATGTAAATAAAAAGCCTTGTGATAGGCGGCAGCAGCGTTTATGTAGCCTTTTTAATATATTAATGTTATATTATAAAATACTGTATATAACCATCCTGTGGCGCGCTCTGCCTGCATGCTCTGGGTTGCGTGAAGGGGTTCTTCTTCTTGTATGTGGGTGACTGGTCTATTTGGCAGCCCGTTACCGCCACCTAGCGACATTATAGCCTTTTCATAAAGTGTGCGTTCTCGTGTAAAGGGTCAATGAAAAATGAGAACGCAACGGGACTTTGACGTTTTATCTGGAGATGGTCGCCGTCTAAAAGACGCACTAGTCTCGCGTAGCTAGACAACTATTCCACAAACTCCGAATTCTATATAGAGTCTGGAACTACAGCTCCCCAAATCCAAGTAAACTGTTTGTCATTTCCGTTCACACATTTTTATTTCTATTTCTGCTAAGCAACAAGCTATATATGCTTAGATGATTTCGATTTATATTAGGATACATTTGCATGACTGTAAAGACGAAAGAGAAGTGGGGAGGAGGCTCCACTTCCGCTTTATATTTTACTCGTGATCAGAGCTTCCGTTGCTCCAGACTGTACGACGGAAGCATTTATATTTTACTCGTGATCAGAGCTTCCGTTGCTCCAGACTGTACGACGGAAGCATTTATATTTTACTCATGATCAGAGCTTCCGTTGCTCCAGACTGTACGACGGAAGCATTTATATTTTACTCATGATCAGAGCTTCCGTTGCTCCAGACTGTATGACGGAAGCATTTATATTTTACTCATGATCAGAGCTTCCGTTGCTCCAGACTGTACGACGGAAGCATTTATATTTTACTCATGATCAGAGCTTCCGTTGCTCCAGACTGTACGACGGAAGCATTTATATTTTACTCATGATCAGATCTTCCGTTGCTCCAGACTGTACGACGGAAGCATTTATATTTTACTCATGATCAGAGCTTCCGTTGCTCCAGACTGTACGACGGAAGCATTTATATTTTACTCGTGATCAGAGCTTCCGTTGCTCCAGACTGTACGACGGAAGCATTTATATTTTACTCGTGATCAGAGCTTCCGTTGCTCCAGACTGTACGACGGAAGCATTTATATTTTACTCATGATCAGATCTTCCGTTGCTCCAGACTGTACGACGGAAGCATTTATATTTTACTCATGATCAGAGCTTCCGTTGCTCCAGACTGTACGACGGAAGCATTTATATTTTACTCGTGATCAGAGCTTCCGTTGCTCCAGACTGTACGACGGAAGCATTTATATTTTACTCATGATCAGAGCTTCCGTTGCTCCAGACTGTACGACGGAAGCATTTATATTTTACTCATGATCAGAGCTTCCGTTGCTCCAGACTGTATGACGGTATTTTTTACTTGTGATCAGAGCTTCCGTTGCTCCAGAGTCCAGACTGTACGACGGAAGCATTTATATTTTACTCATGCTATAGGCCCTGTGGTGCAGCTATAGGGCAGCTATAGGCCCTGTGGTGCAGCTAGGTGGTTACCTGCTCTAGTAGGCCTGTGTCTGGGCGTAGAGAAGCGGTCCCACTGAGCCACGATGATGGCGGCGATGCCCAGAACACACACGATGGTGAGGTAGATGAGGCGGGGCTGAGGGGAGCAGTAGAACGAGTAGTACAGCCACGGGACGAACGAGCCCATGATCAGGAGGGCGATGCCAGAGTAGTCCAGCCTGGAGAGGAGAGGAGAGCAATGCATTTAGACTGGAGAGGAGAGGAGAGGAGAGGAGAGCAATGCATTTAGACTGGAGAGGAGAGGAGAGGAGAGGAGAGGAGAGGAGAGGAGAGGAGAGGAGAGGAGAGGAGAGGAGAGGAGAGACTTTCTCAGAATGGGTCAAACATGGAGTCTTACTTGGAGAAGGTGCGTGAGACCTTCTTCTTTTTTGTGACCAACATTTTTTTTATCTTTTTTTTTTAAAAGAACCCCGGGTTAGCACAGACATTACAGGAGAGGGAAACAACAATGGTGCATACGTATGAAATAATACATGTTTCTTTTTTTCTAACAAGACAATTATGATGGAAACCAAAATAAAACGTGGCAATGATGTTTTAACAGACCGACAAGAATTGGTCAGACTTTGTTTACAGGAGTACAAGTATTTCCACCTAACGGAGTCCTGATTTAACCTTTTGTGCCGCTGTGAGTAGGGTAGACCTAACGGAGTCCTGATTTAACCTTCTGTGCCGCTGTGAGTAGGGTAGACCTAACGGAGTCCTGATTTAACCTTCTGTGCCGCTGTGAGTAGGGTAGACCTAACGGAGTCCTGATTTAACCTTCTGTGCCGCTGTGAGTAGGGTAGACCTAACGGAGTCCTGATTTAACCTTCTGTGCCGCTGTGAGTAGGGTAGACCTGACGGAGTCCTGATTTAACCTTCTGTGCCGCTGTGAGTAGGGTAGACCTAACGGAGTCCTGATTTAACCTTCTGTGCCGCTGTGAGTAGGGTAGACCTGACGGAGTCCTGATTTAACCTTCTGTGCCGCTGTGAGTAGGGTAGACCTAACGGAGTCCTGATTTAACCTTCTGTGCCGCTGTGAGTAGGGTAGACCTGACGGAGTCCTGATTTAACCTTTTGTGCCGCTGTGAGTAGGGTAGACCTAACGGAGTCCTGATTTAACCTTCTGTGCCGCTGTGAGTAGGGTAGACCTGACGGAGTCCTGATTTAACCTTTTGTGCCGCTGTGAGTAGGGTAGACCTAACGGAGTCCTGATTTAACCTTCTGTGCCGCTGTGAGTAGAGTAGACCTGACGGAGTCCTGATTTAACCTTCTGTGCCGCTGTGAGTAGGGTAGACCTGACGGAGTCCTGATTTGACCTTCTGTGCCGCTGTGAGTAGGGTAGACCTAACGGAGTCCTGATTTAACCTTCTGTGCCGCTGTGAGTAGGGTAGACCTAACGGAGTCCTGATTTGACCTTCTGTGCTGCTGTGAGTAGGGTAGACCTAACGGAGTCCTGATTTAACCTTCTGTGCCGCTGTGAGTAGGGTAGACCTGACGGAGTCCTGATTTAACCTTCTGTGCCGCTGTGAGTAGGGTAGACCTAACGGAGTCCTGATTTAACCTTCTGTGCCGCTGTGAGTAGGGTAGACCTAACGGAGTCCTGATTTAACCTTCTGTGCCGCTGTGAGTAGGGTAGACCTAACGGAGTCCTGATTTAACCTTCTGTGCCGCTGTGAGTAGGGTAGACCTAACAGAGTCCTGATTTAACCTTCTGTGCCGCTGTGAGTAGGGTAGACCTAACGGAGTCCTGATTTGACCTTCTGTGCCGCTGTGAGTAGGGTAGACCTAACAGAGTCCTGATTTAACCTTCTGTGCCGCTGTGAGTAGGGTAGACCTAACAGAGTCCTGATTTAACCTTCTGTGCCGCTGTGAGTAGGGTAGACCTAACGGAGTCCTGATTTAACCTTCTGTGCCGCTGTGAGTAGGGTAGACCTAACGGAGTCCTGATTTGACCTTCTGTGCCGCTGTGAGTAGGGTAGACCTAACAGAGTCCTGATTTAACCTTCTGTGCCGCTGTGAGTAGGGTAGACCTAACAGAGTCCTGATTTAACCTTCTGTGCCGCTGTGAGTAGGGTAGACCTAACAGAGTCCTGATTTAACCTTCTGTGCCGCTGTGAGTAGGGTAGACCTGACGGAGTCCTGATTTAACCTTCTGTGCCGCTGTGAGTAGGGTAGACCTGACGGAGTCCTGATTTAACCTTCTGTGCCGCTGTGAGTAGGGTAGACCTAACGGAGTCCTGATTTAACCTTCTGTGCCGCTGTGAGTAGGGTAGACCTAACAGAGTCCTGATTTAACCTTCTGTGCCGCTGTGAGTAGGGTAGACCTGACGGAGTCCTGATTTAACCTTCTGTGCCGCTGTGAGTAGGGTAGACCTAACGGAGTCCTGATTTAACCTTCTGTGCCGCTGTGAGTAGGGTAGACCTAACGGAGTCCTGATTTAACCTTCTGTGCCGCTGTGAGTAGGGTAGACCTGACGGAGTCCTGATTTAACCTTCTGTGCCGCTGTGAGTAGGGTAGACCTAACGGAGTCCTGATTTAACCTTCTGTGCCGCTGTGAGTAGGGTAGACCTAACGGAGTCCTGATTTAAGCTTCTGTGCCGCTGTGAGTAGGGTAGACCTAACGGAGTCCTGATTTAACCTTCTGTGCCGCTGTGAGTAGGGTAGACCTAACGGAGTCCTGATTTAACCTTCTGTGCCGCTGTGAGTAGGGTAGACCTGACGGAGTCCTGATTTAACCTTCTGTGCCGCTGTGAGTAGGGTAGACCTAACGGAGTCCTGATTTAACCTTCTGTGCCGCTGTGAGTAGGGTAGACCTAACGGAGTCCTGATTTAACCTTCTGTGCCGCTGTGAGTAGGGTAGACCTAACGGAGTCCTGATTTAACCTTCTGTGCCGCTGTGAGTAGGGTAGACCTGACGGAGTCCTGATTTAACCTTCTGTGCCGCTGTGAGTAGGGTAGACCTAACGGAGTCCTGATTTAACCTTCTGTGCCGCTGTGAGTAGGGTAGACCTAACGGAGTCCTGATTTAACCTTCTGTGCCGCTGTGAGTAGGGTAGACCTGACTGAGTCCTGATTTAACCTTCTGTGCCGCTGTGAGTAGGGTAGACCTAACGGAGTCCTGATTTAACCTTCTGTGCCGCTGTGAGTAGGGTAGACCTAACGGAGTCCTGATTTAACCTTCTGTGCCGCTGTGAGTAGGGTAGACCTAACGGAGTCCTGATTTAACCTTCTGTGCCGCTGTGAGTAGGGTAGACCTAACGGAGTCCTGATTTAACCTTCTGTGCCGCTGTGAGTAGGGTAGACCTAACGGAGTCCTGATTTAACCTTCTGTGCCGCTGTGAGTAGGGTAGACCTAACGGAGTCCTGATTTAACCTTCTGTGCCGCTGTGAGTAGGGTAGACCTGACGGAGTCCTGATTTAACCTTCTGTGCCGCTGTGAGTAGGGTAGACCTAACGGAGTCCTGATTTAACCTTCTGTGCCGCTGTGAGTAGGGTAGACCTAACGGAGTCCTGATTTAACCTTCTGTGCCGCTGTGAGTAGGGTAGACCTAACGGAGTCCTGATTTAACCTTCTGTGCCGCTGTGAGTAGGGTAGACCTAACGGAGTCCTGATTTAACCTTCTGTGCCGCTGTGAGTAGGGTAGACCTAACGGAGTCCTGATTTAACCTTCTGTGCCGCTGTGAGTAGGGTAGACCTAACGGAGTCCTGATTTAACCTTTTGTGCCGCTGTGAGTAGGGTAGACCTAACGGAGTCCTGATTTAACCTTTTGTGTCGCTGTGAGTAGGGTAGACCTAACGGAGTCCTGATTTAACCTTTTGTGCCGCTGTGAGTAGGGTAGACCTAACGGAGTCCTGATTTAACCTTCTGTGCCGCTGTGAGTAGGGTAGACCTAACGGAGTCCTGATTTAACCTTTTGTGCCGCTGTGAGTAGGGTAGACCTAACGGAGTCCTGATTTAACCTTCTGTGCCGCTGTGAGTAGGGTAGACCTAACGGAGTCCTGATTTAACCTTCTGTGCCGCTGTGAGTAGGGTAGACCTAACGGAGTCCTGATTTAACCTTCTGTGCCGCTGTGAGTAGGGTAGACCTAAAGGAGTCCTGATTTAACCTTCTGTGCCGCTGTGAGTAGGGTAGACCTAACGGAGTCCTGATTTAACCTTCTGTGCCGCTGTGAGTAGGGTAGACCTAACGGAGTCCTGATTTAACCTTCTGTGCCGCTGTGAGTAGGGTAGACCTGACGGAGTCCTGATTTAACCTTCTGTGCCGCTGTGAGTAGGGTAGACCTAACGGAGTCCTGATTTAACCTTCTGTGCCGCTGTGAGTAGGGTAGACCTAACGGAGTCCTGATTTAACCTTCTGTGCCGCTGTGAGTAGGGTAGACCTAACGGAGTCCTGATTTAACCTTCTGTGCCGCTGTGAGTAGGGTAGACCTAACGGAGTCCTGATTTAACCTTCTGTGCCGCTGTGAGTAGGGTAGACCTAACGGAGTCCTGATTTAACCTTCTGTGCCGCTGTGAGTAGGGTAGACCTAACGGAGTCCTGATTTAACCTTCTGTGCCGCTGTGAGTAGGGCTTGGATGGAATCTGACCTTGCTCCCTGTGCTCCAAACTCAAGACGTCATAGTAGGATATTTTCCAACGGTGGATGCTAAGGTTATGGGGCGGTTTCCATCTCAATACCAGCATCTTTTTTGCAGCTGTTAAACCGGCAAATAGCACTCTTTCTTCTTGTGAAGTGTTAGGCTTAGAGATGAGTCGTCATTTAGCAACAGAATGTGTGGTAAACACGGTATGTTTGTCTCGACTATATTGGGACAGAAATAATGCCACCTTTGCCCAAAAGGCTAATGCTCCTGGGCATTCCCTCATCATGTGTATGTATATTCCGATGGGTTTTAGTGGGCATAGTGAGCATAGAGGACTTTGTAGTATTTTAATTTGGCAGAGTTTCCTGGGTGTAGAATACAATCTTAAAATCAATTTCTAATGGGTTAGTTGATTGTTATAATTACGAGATGTTAGAGGAATATTATTCCATACGTTCTGCCAATTTATTCTGATATTGTAGTCTTTTAGATCTATGTTCCATGCAGCGATAATACCTGTAGTAACATTTAATTTTTCTTGTAATTTATTATATAACCCCGGAAACAAAGCCACTTTTAACATGTATACCATTCAAGACATTCGTTAAAGGATGAACTGGTAATGGTTGGTTCCAGGGGACTCCATAAGTGTGCATCGCAGTACGCAACTGTAAATAAAAAAAGAAAGATGTACCAGGGAGATTATAAAAATTTTTGAGCTCTTGGAAAGATCTGAGACCATATTCGTTATATATATCCGATAATTTGTGGACACCTTGTCTTTGCCAATTCGGAAATATGATTTGGTCTCTCACCCAACTGTAGGGAATTATTCTCTAAAATAGGGGTATCTAGATGCCATTTTGTATCCCACTGTCCAATTTTGGCGATATGTTTCCAGGCATAGATCGAGTGGGCTATAATTGGACCAAATTTAGTGCGACAAAAGGTGTGTGAGAGACCGGAAAAGAGAATATCTCTAAAATTATATGGAGATATAACGTGTTTCTCCATGTTCACCCATGGTACATCGACATCATTGTGGAACCATCTTAACAGCGGTCTGAGCATAAAAGAGAAATAATACCTTTCGAAATTAGGAACCGATAATCCTCCTGCCTTCCTACTGTTTTGAAGTGTGGAGTTACTGATCCGCGGATTTTGCTCATGCCATATAAATTTAAATACCAAGCCCTGCAGCTTCTCCCAGAATCCTGGGGGAGGTGGTAAATGAATCATACTTACAAAAAAGTTAATTTTGGGAAGTATATGGGTTTTTATCACAGAGAGCCTAGCTGAGAAGGAAATTAATAATAGAGACCAACGATGTAATTCATCTGTTATCACCTTCTTAAGACTCTTGTAATTTTTTGACACGATTTTGTCAATGGATGAGTATATATCTATTCCCAGATATCTGAAACAAGAGCCCACTGGTATTTCTATATCCAACTGGGGATTGCTTATTGCTGTATTTAATGGAAGTGAGACCTTCTCAGAATGGGTCAAACATGGAGTCTTACTTGGAGAAGGTGCGTGAGACCTTCTCAGAATGGCAGTAGACGGTGTGGAACAGCCAGGAGAAGCTGAGGCAGAGGACGGCTCCCAGGAAGAACATCCCGAACACAACCTTCTCCTGGAGCGGGGCCATGAAGTAGACGTTGGGCCGCAGCATGGTCAGAGTGCCCAGACAGATGAACAGAATGAGGCCTGGAAACACATGAAACACACGGTCAGAAACACATGAAACACACGGTCAGAAACACATGAAACACACGGTCAGAAACACATGAAACACACGGTCAGAAACACATGAAACACACGGTCAGAAACACATGAAACACACGGTCAGAAACACATGAAACACACGGTCAGAAACACATGAAACACACGGTCAGAAACACATGAAACACACGGTCAGAAACACATGAAACACACGGTCAGAAACACATGAAACACACGGTCAGAAACACATGAAACACACGGTCAGAAACACATGAAACACACGGTCAGAAACACATGAAACACACGGTCAGAAACACATGAAACACACGGTCAGAAACACATGAAACACATGGTCATATTTTACTCATGATCAGAGCTTCCGTTGCTCCAGACTGTACGACGGAAGCATTTATATTTCACTCGTGATCAGAGCTTCCGTTGCTCCAGACTGTACGACGGAAGCATTTATATTTTACTCATGATCAGAGCTTCCGTTGCTCCAGACTGTACGACGGAAGCATTTATATTTTACTCATGATCAGAGCTTCCGTTCCAGATGTTCCTCTAACCTAACAGATGTGTCCAGATGTTCCTCTAACCTAACAGATGTGTCCAGATGTTCCTCTCACCCTAACAGATGTGTCCAGATGTTCCTCACCTAACAGATGTGTCCAGATGTTCCTCTCACCCTAACAGATGTGTCCAGATGTTCCTCTCACCCTAACAGATGTGTCCAGATGTTCCTCTCACCCTAACAGATGTGTCCAGATGTTCCTCTCACCCTAACAGATGTGTCCAGATGTTCCTCACCTAACAGATGTGTCCAGATGTTCCTCACCTAACAGATGTGTCCAGATGTTCCTCTAACCTAACAGATGTGTCCAGATGTTCCTCTCACCCTAACAGATGTGTCCAGATGTTCCTCTCACCCTAACAGATGTGTCCAGATGTTCCTCACCTAACAGATGTGTCCAGATGTTCCTCTCACCCTAACAGATGTGTCCAGATGTTCCTCTCACCCTAACAGATGTGTCCAGATGTTCCTCACCTAACAGATGTGTCCAGATGTTCCTCACCTAACAGATGTGTCCAGATGTTCCTCTAACCTAACAGATGTGTCCAGATGTTCCTCTCACCCTAACAGATGTGTCCAGATGTTCCTCTCACCCTAACAGATGTGTCCAGATGTTCCTCACCTAACAGATGTGTCCAGATGTTCCTCTCACCCTAACAGATGTGTCCAGATGTTCCTCTCACCCTAACAGATGTGTCCAGATGTTCCTCACCTAACAGATGTGTCCAGATGTTCCTCTCACCCTAACAGATGTGTCCAGATGTTCCTCACCTAACAGATGTGTCCAGATGTTCCTCACCTAACAGATGTGTCCAGATGTTTCTCTCACCCTAACAGATGTGTCCAGATGTTCCTCACCTAACAGATGTGTCCAGATGTTCCTCACCTAACAGATGTGTCCAGATGTTTCTCTCACCCTAACAGATGTGTCCAGATGTTCCTCACCTAACAGATGTGTCCAGATGTTCCTCACCTAACAGATGTGTCCAGATGTTCCTCACCTAACAGATGTGTCCAGATGTTTCTCTCACCCTAACAGATGTGTCCAGATGTTCCTCACCTAACAGATGTGTCCAGATGTTGCCCGTCTCTGTGTGGATCCTGAAGATGCTCCCGAAGCAGGCCCTGAAGGAGGGCATGGGGGGGCGGTGTCCGTGGAGCAGATAGTCGTTGTCCTTCAGCCAGTCTGGGAGCACGTGGAACGGGATGACCCTCCAGCGGCCTTCCCACACCTGGACCAAACCAAACAACATCATTATGACCCTCCAGCGGCCTTCCCACATCTGAACCAACAAAACAACATTATTAAACACATTCGGGGACTGGAACGCACCTGAACCAAACAAAACAACATCCATTCAATACGTTATTTATTTTTATTTTTTAATATATTTTTTATCCCACGATTTTGTAACCCATTTTTCACCCCTGTGTCAATCATCTACTGTGATCCTGGGCTCTACACACCCTCCGCCAACCTGGGGAGAGCAACGGACTTAACTCATGCTTCCTTCATGCCTGAGTGTCCAAGTTGCTCCTTTACAACCTGACAGGGGGGAGTTTCCCTGGTTGGACGTAGCGCGTGGAAGGAACACGTTATTCCAACCAGTTCCTTTCCCCTCCATCAGGCGCCCCGGCTGGCCAGGGGGAGGCAGTTTAGAGACCAGGATTACTGCATGTTTTTGTGAGGGTACCTACCCTAGGGGACACGGGGAGAACATGTGAGGGTACCTACCCTAGGGGACACGGGGAGAACATGTGAGGGTATCTACCCTAGGGGACACGGGGAGAACATGTGAGGGTACCTACACTAGGGGACACGGGGAGAACATGTGAGGGTACCTACCCTAGGGGACACGGGGAGAACATGCTAACTCCACACAGAAAGGCGCTTTCGCCAACCCCGCCTTCGGGTATGGGCACTGGGAGGGGCTCAGAGTGCGTCCACTAAGGAAAGTAGGCTTTCTAATGGCTGTGCACATCCTACTCCAGTTTTCATAAGACTACAACATGACTACTACATGTTTAAATGAGACAAACCCAGATTCTGATTCCAGGCCTGATACAGGTCTACGGTATGTTTAAATGAGACAAACCCAGATTCTGATTCCAGGCCTGATACAGGTCTACTCTACGGTAGTAAATGATACAGGTCTACGGTAGTACATGATAAGAATGTTAAATATGTAGATTAGTTTTTTGGTTGACGTTTCCTGGTATCGTAGTTTCTTTGAAACAACTCTAGTCTAGGGTTAACCCATTGAGACCCGAGAACAGATTCTACAAATGTCTTCTAAATCACCACAGTTTTCAGAAAAACCCCATGTTTCTATTTCAGTGGTTCTCACAGAGTTAAAACCATATGTTTCTATGTCAGTGGTTCTCACAGGGTTAAAACCCCATGTTTCTATGTCAGTGGTTCTCACAGGGTTAAAATCAGTGGTTCTCAAACTATTTCATAGCCCAAAAATTATGTAATTGATCCCCATCTGAAAATAAGTTGTTCCAGGGACTCCTAGAAGCAAAGACTTGAGTTAAAAACTTCCGCTCTAAAATAAAATATATTCAATGATTTGCGCCACATTTTCACGATCTTTCAAAAATAGCAGATCTACCAGTTCACAGCGCGGCACTCGGTGCCGCGCTGTGAACTGGTAGATCTGCTATTTTCCAATACCTAAAGTTTAAAATAAGGGTGAAAGTGGTTAAACACTAAAGATGGATTCCCGTCCTAAAGGAGTTAATGTAATTCACTTTGAACTCAGAACTGGACAACAGGATGAATCCATTATAAATAAATGAATAGAATCATAAATAATGCATTGAAACTCGACGCAGCGAAAACAAAGCTTTGTTTTGAATCGGTAACTTCAGACACTGAAGTAAAGTATTATCGTCTAAAATCCAAAAGTACCTCCTCGAGAATCTTTTTTGGTGTTTTAAGCATTATGTCATGCTTTAGCTGTTGAAAAATAGCAGACCTACAAGCTCGTAGATCTGGTATTTTTGAAAAATCGTGAAAATGTGGCGCAAATCTTTGAATATATATTATTACAGAGTTTTTACGGTTTTTACGGTTTTAAACTCAAATCTTTGCTTCTGGGGGGGGGGGGGGGTCCCTGGAACAACATATGTTCAGATGGGGGACCCTGGAACAACATATGTTCAGATGGGGGGTCCCTGGAACAACATATGTTCAGATGGGGGTCCCTGGAACAACATATGTTCAGATGGGGGGTCCCTGGAACAACATATGTTCAGATGGGGGTCCCTGGGACAACATATGTTCAGATGGGGGTCCCTGGAACAACATATGTTCAGATGGGGGGGGTCCCTGGAACAACATATGTTCAGATGGGGGTCCCTGGAACAACATATGTTCAGATTGGGGGTCCCTGGAACAACATATGTTCAGATTGGGGGCCGGCGGCCAAATACATATAATTCTGAGGGTCCTTGACGTGAAATAGTTTGAGGACAACTTGTTTTTCTGAAAACTATCAGGATTTAGCAGAACATTTTGTAGAATCTGGGTTAGACAAGACGAGTTCAAACTCCTCCATCTTCTCCATAAAGAGAACTCACTTTGTGAACAAACTCCTCCATAAAGAGAACTCACTTTGTGAACAAACTCCTCCATACAGAGAACTCACTTAGTGAACAAACTCCTCCATAAAGAGAACTCACTTAGTGAACAAACTCCTCCATAAAGAGAACTCACTTTGTGAACAAACTCCTCCATAAAGAGAACTCACTTAGTGAACAAACTCCTCCATAAAGAGAACTCACTTTGTGTTCAAACTCCTCCATAAAGAGAACTCACTTTGTGAACAAACTCCTCCATAAAGAGAACTCACTTAGTGAACAAACTCCTCCATAAAGAGAACTCACTTTGTGAACAAACTCCTCCATAAAGAGAACTCACTTTGTGAACAAACTCCTCCATAAAGAGAACTCACTTTGTGAACAAACTCCTCCATAAAGAGAACTCACTTTGTGAACAAACTCCTCCATAAAGAGAACTCACTTAGTGAACAAACTCCTCCATAAAGAGAACTCACTTTGTGAACAAACTCCTCCATACAGAGAACTCACTTAGTGAACAAACTCCTCCATAAAGAGAACTCACTTAGTGAACAAACTCCTCCATAAAGAGAACTCACTTTGTGAACAAACTCCTCCATAAAGAGAACTCACTTTGTGAACAAACTCCTCCATAAAGAGAACTCACTTTGTGAACAAACTCCTCCATAAAGAGAACTCACTTTGTGAACAAACTCCTCCATAAAGAGAACTCACTTTGTGAACAAACTCCTCCATAAAGAGAACTCACTTTGTGAACAAACTCCTCCATAAAGAGAACTCACTTAGTGAACAAACTCCTCCATAAAGAGAACTCACATTGTGAACAAACTCCTCCATAAAGAGAACTCACTTAGTGAACAAACTCCTCCATAAAGAGAACTCACTTTGTGAACAAACTCCTCCATAAAGAGAACTCACTTAGTGAACAAACTCCTCCATAAAGAGAACACTTTGTGAACAAACTCCTCCATAAAGAGAACTCACTTAGTGAACAAACTCCTCCATAAAGATAACTCACTTTGTGAACAAACTCCTCCATAAAGAGAACTCACTTTGTGAACAAACTCCTCCATAAAGAGAACTCACTTTGTGAACAAACTCCTCCATAAAGAGAACTCACTTAGTGAACAAACTCCTCCATAAAGAGAACTCACTTAGTGAACAAACTCCTCCATAAAGAGAACTCACTTAGTGAACAAACTCCTCCATAAAGAGAACTCACTTTGTGAACAAACTCCTCCATAAAGAGAACTCACTTAGTGAACAAACTCCTCCATAAAGAGAACTCACATTGTGAACAAACTCCTCCATAAAGAGAACTCACTTTGTGAACAAACTCCTCCATAAAGAGAACTCACTTTGTGAACAAACTCCTCCATACAGAGAACTCACTTAGTGAACAAACTCCTCCATAAAGAGAACTCACTTAGTGAACAAACTCCTCCATAAAGAGAACTCACTTTGTGAACAAACTCCTCCATAAAGAGAACTCACTTTGTGAACAAACTCCTCCATAAAGAGAACTCACTTTGTGAACAAACTCCTCCATAAAGAGAACTCACTTTGTGAACAAACTCCTCCATAAAGAGAACTCACTTTGTGAACAAACTCCTCCATAAAGAGAACTCACTTTGTGAACAAACTCCTCCATAAAGAGAACTCACTTAGTGAACAAACTCCTCCATAAAGAGAACTCACATTGTGAACAAACTCCTCCATAAAGAGAACTCACTTAGTGAACAAACTCCTCCATAAAGAGAACTCACTTTGTGAACAAACTCCTCCATAAAGAGAACTCACTTAGTGAACAAACTCCTCCATAAAGAGAACACTTTGTGAACAAACTCCTCCATAAAGAGAACTCACTTAGTGAACAAACTCCTCCATAAAGATAACTCACTTTGTGAACAAACTCCTCCATAAAGAGAACTCACTTTGTGAACAAACTCCTCCATAAAGAGAACTCACTTTGTGAACAAACTCCTCCATAAAGAGAACTCACTTAGTGAACAAACTCCTCCATAAAGAGAACTCACTTAGTGAACAAACTCCTCCATAAAGAGAACTCACTTAGTGAACAAACTCCTCCATAAAGAGAACTCACTTTGTGAACAAACTCCTCCATAAAGAGAACTCACTTAGTGAACAAACTCCTCCATAAAGAGAACTCACATTGTGAACAAACTCCTCCATAAAGAGAACTCACTTTGTGAACAAACTCCTCCATAAAGAGAACTCACTTAGTGAACAAACTCCTCCATAAAGAGAACTCACTTTGTGAACAAACTCCTCCAAAGAGAACTCACTTTGTGAACAAACTCCTCCATACAGATAACTCACTTTGTGAACAAACTCCTCCATAAAGAGAACTCACTTTGTGAACAAACTCCTCCATAAAGAGAACTCACTTTGTGAACAAACTCCTCCATAAAGAGAACTCACTTAGTGAACAAACTCCTCCATAAAGAGAACTCACTTAGTGAACAAACTCCTCCATAAAGAGAACTCACTTAGTGAACAAACTCCTCCATAAAGAGAACTCACTTTGTGAACAAACTCCTCCATAAAGAGAACTCACTTAGTGAACAAACTCCTCCATAAAGAGAACTCACTTTGTGAACAAACTCCTCCATAAAGAGAACTCACTTAGTGAACAAACTCCTCCATAAAGAGAACTCACTTAGTGAACAAACTCCTCCATTAAGAGAACTCACTTTGTGAACAAACTCCTCCATAAAGAGAACTCACTTAGTGAACAAACTCCTCCATAAAGAGAACTCACATTGTGAACAAACTCCTCCATAAAGAGAACTCACTTAGTGAACAAACTCCTCCATAAAGAGAACTCACTTAGTGAACAAACTCCTCCATAAAGAGAACACTTTGTGAACAAACTCCTCCATAAAGAGAACACTTTGTGAACAAACTCCTCCATAAAGAGAACTCACTTAGTGAACAAACTCCTCCATAAAGAGAACACTTTGTGAACAAACTCCTCCATAAAGAGAACTCACTTTGTGAACAAACTCCTCCATAAAGAGAACACTTTGTGTTCAAACTCCTCCATAAAGAGAACTCACTTAGTGAACAAACTCCTCCATAAAGAGAACTCACTTAGTGAACAAACTCCTCCATAAAGAGAACTCACTTAGTGAACAAACTCCTCCATAAAGAGAACTCACTTTGTGAACAAACTCCTCCATAAAGAGAACTCACTTAGTGAACAAACTCCTCCATAAAGAGAACTCACATTGTGAACAAACTCCTCCATAAAGAGAACTCACTTTGTGAACAAACTCCTCCATAAAGAGAACTCACTTAGTGAACAAACTCCTCCATAAAGAGAACTCACTTTGTGAACAAACTCCTCCATAAAGAGAACTCACTTTGTGAACAAACTCCTCCATACAGATAACTCACTTTGTGAACAAACTCCTCCATAAAGATAACTCACTTTGTGAACAAACTCCTCCATAAAGAGAACTCACTTTGTGAACAAACTCCTCCATAAAGAGAACTCACTTAGTGAACAAACTCCTCCATAAAGAGAACTCACTTAGTGAACAAACTCCTCCATAAAGAGAACTCACTTAGTGAACAAACTCCTCCATAAAGAGAACTCACTTTGTGAACAAACTCCTCCATAAAGAGAACTCACTTAGTGAACAAACTCCTCCATAAAGAGAACTCACTTTGTGAACAAACTCCTCCATAAAGAGAACTCACTTAGTGAACAAACTCCTCCATAAAGAGAACTCACTTAGTGAACAAACTCCTCCATAAAGAGAACTCACTTAGTGAACAAACTCCTCCATAAAGAGAACTCACTTTGTGAACAAACTCCTCCATAAAGAGAACTCACTTAGTGAACAAACTCCTCCATAAAGAGAACTCACATTGTGAACAAACTCCTCCATAAAGAGAACTCACTTTGTGAACAAACTCCTCCATAAAGAGAACTCACTTAGTGAACAAACTCCTCCATAAAGAGAACTCACTTTGTGAACAAACTCCTCCATAAAGAGAACTCACTTTGTGAACAAACTCCTCCATACAGATAACTCACTTTGTGAACAAACTCCTCCATAAAGAGAACTCACTTTGTGAACAAACTCCTCCATAAAGAGAACTCACTTTGTGAACAAACTCCTCCATAAAGAGAACTCACTTAGTGAACAAACTCCTCCATAAAGAGAACTCACTTAGTGAACAAACTCCTCCATAAAGAGAACTCACTTAGTGAACAAACTCCTCCATAAAGAGAACTCACTTTGTGAACAAACTCCTCCATAAAGAGAACTCACTTAGTGAACAAACTCCTCCATAAAGAGAACTCACTTTGTGAACAAACTCCTCCATAAAGAGAACTCACTTAGTGAACAAACTCCTCCATAAAGAGAACTCACTTAGTGAACAAACTCCTCCATAAAGAGAACTCACTTTGTGAACAAACTCCTCCATAAAGAGAACTCACTTAGTGAACAAACTCCTCCATAAAGAGAACTCACATTGTGAACAAACTCCTCCATAAAGAGAACTCACTTAGTGAACAAACTCCTCCATAAAGAGAACTCACTTAGTGAACAAACTCCTCCATAAAGAGAACACTTTGTGAACAAACTCCTCCATAAAGAGAACACTTTGTGAACAAACTCCTCCATAAAGAGAACTCACTTAGTGAACAAACTCCTCCATAAAGAGAACACTTTGTGAACAAACTCCTCCATAAAGAGAACTCACTTTGTGAACAAACTCCTCCATAAAGAGAACACTTTGTGTTCAAACTCCTCCATAAAGAGAACTCACTTAGTGAACAAACTCCTCCATAAAGAGAACTCACTTTGTGAACAAACTCCTCCATAAAGAGAACTCACTTTGTGAACAAACTCCTCCATAAAGAGAACTCACTTTGTGTTCAAACTCCTCCATAAAGAGAACTCACTTTGTGAACAAACTCCTCCATAAAGAGAACTCACTTTGTGAACAAACTCCTCCATACAGAGAACTCACTTTGTGAACAAACTCCTCCATAAAGAGAACTCACTTTGTGTTCAAACTCCTCCATAAAGAGAACTCACTTAGTGAACAAACTCCTCCATAAAGAGAACTCACTTTGTGAACAAACTCCTCCATAAAGAGAACTCACTTTGTGAACAAACTCCTCCATACAGAGAACTCACTTAGTGAACAAACTCCTCCATACAGAGAACTCACTTTGTGAACGAACTCCTCCATCTTCTCCATAGCGTGGTGAGCCTGAAGAGGTAAGGTCAGAACCTCCTCCACGTCATCTTCATCGTCCTGGTCAGACAGCATGGCCGCGCCCTACGGAACAAATAACACCATTATTATAAAACTAATCATCTTCATCGTCCTGGTCAGACAGCATGGCGGTGCCCTACTAACCCCCTCCTCCCCCCTGTATCATTACCTCTGAGTGGAGGCCCTTGCCTCCCCTCTGGCGCCCCCCGGTGGCCCCCTCCTCCTCCAGCAGGGGCCCCAGCTCCATCAGCTCCACGTCGGGGCCGTTACAGTCCTCAGAGATCCGGCAGTCTGCATCACAGGCGGCGGACCCGTTTCGGCCTGACATAGAGAGACCTGGAGAGACACAGAACCCTTTAGAACCCCATAGAACCCTTTAGAACCCCATAGAACCCCATAGAACCCCATAGAACCCCTGACATAGAGAGACCTGGAGAGACATGTAACCCCTTTTGGTGTTAGCATGCTTTAGCTATTGGAAAACAGCAGATCTACAAGCTCATAGAACCCTTTAGAAGTGGCGCGCTACGAGCTTGTAGGTCTGCTATTTTTGAAAAAAATCGACGACATAGAAACACAGCTTTTTTCAGAAAACTGTCAGGATGTAGAAGAACATTTTTTAGAATCTGATCTCAGGTCAAAATGGGTTAAATATTCAATATTCGATATGATTCAATACTTTATTAAATAAACAAAGACTTGAGTTAAAGGATAACTTTAGTTTTTTTTTTCTACCACGGTTCATGTTTTAGGTTGTTATTAAAGAAAGTAAAAGATGAGTGTTAATTTTTTTTCCATTTGCTGCTTTCTTTCGTTTTAGGGATTTTAGCTGTTTACAAAATATTATGGCGATTATTTACTACAGTCCTAATAAACCCCAGGAAATTACATCTGGCCACAAATAAATCACAGGATCTACTGAATGTGAAGGTAGCCTACTGGGGGGGGGGAAGCCACACTGTGTGTCATAGGATCTACTGAATGTGAAGGTAGCCTACTGGGGGGAAGCCACACTGTGTGTCACAGGATCTACTGAATGTGAAGGTAGCCTACTGGGGGGAAACCACACTGTGGGTCATAGGATCTACTACTGAATGTGAAGGTAGCCTACTGGGGGGGAGCCACACTGTCATAGGATCTACTGAATGTGAAGGTAGCCTACTGGGGGGGAGCCACACTGTGTGTCACAGGATCTACTGAATGTGAAGGAGGCCTACTGGGGGGGAGCCACACTGTGTGTCACAGGATCTACTGAATGTGAAGGTAGCCTACTGGGGGGAAACCACACTGTGTGTCATAGGATCTACTGAATGTGAAGGTAGCCTACTGGGGGGAAACCACACTGTGTGTCACAGGATCTACTGAATGTGAAGGTAGCCTACTGGGGGGAAACCACACTGTGTGTCACAGGATCTACTGAATGTGAAGGTAGCCTACTGGGGGGAAACCACACTGTGTGTCACAGGATCTACTGAATGTGAAGGTAGCCTACTGGGGGAAACCACACTGTGTGTCACAGGATCTACTGAATGTGAAGGTAGCCTACTGGGGGGAAGCCACACTGTGTCATAGGATCTACTGAATGTGAAGGTAGCCTACTGGGGGGAAACCACACTGTGTGTCACAGGATCTACTGAATGTGAAGGTAGCCTACTGGGGGGAAACCACACTGTGTGTCACAGGATCTACTGAATGTGAAGGTAGCCTACTGGGGGAAACCACACTGTGTGTCACAGGATCTACTGAATGTGAAGGTAGCCTACTGGGGGGAAACCACACTGTGTGTCACAGGATCTACTGAATGTGAAGGTAGCCTACTGGGGGAAACCACACTGTGTGTCACAGGATCTACTGAATGTGAAGGTAGCCTACTGGGGGAAACCACACTGTGTGTCACAGGATCTACTGAATGTGAAGGTAGCCTACTGGGGGAAACCACACTGTGTGTCACAGGATCTACTGAATGTGAAGGTAGCCTACTGGGGGAAACCACACTGTGTGTCACAGGATCTACTGAATGTGAAGGTAGCCTACTGGGGGAAACCACACTGTGTGTCACAGGATCTACTGAATGTGAAGGTAGCCTACTGGGGGGAAACCACACTGTGTGTCATAGGATCTACTGAATGTGAAGGTAGCCTACTGGGGGAAACCACACTGTGTGTCACAGGATCTACTGAATGTGAAGGTAGCCTACTGGGGGGAAACCACACTGTGTGTCACAGGATCTACTGAATGTGAAGGTAGCCTACTGGGGGAAACCACACTGTGTGTCACAGGATCTACTGAATGTGAAGGTAGCCTACTGGGGGGAAACCACACTGTGTGTCACAGGATCTACTGAATGTGAAGGTAGCCTACTGGGGGAAACCACACTGTGTGTCACAGGATCTACTGAATGTGAAGGTAGCCTACTGGGGGAAACCACACTGTGTGTCACAGGATCTACTGAATGTGAAGGTAGCCTACTGGGGGAAACCACACTGTGTGTCACAGGATCTACTGAATGTGAAGGTAGCCTACTGGGGGGAAACCACACTGTGTGTCACAGGATCTACTGAATGTGAAGGTAGCCTACTGGGGGAAACCACACTGTGTGTCACAGGATCTACTGAATGTGAAGGTAGCCTACTGGGGGAAACCACACTGTGTGTCACAGGATCTACTGAATGTGAAGGTAGCCTACTGGGGGGAAACCACACTGTGTGTCACAGGATCTACTGAATGTGAAGGTAGCCTACTGGGGGAAACCACACCGTGTGTCACAGGATCTACTGAATGTGAAGGTAGCCTACTGGGGGGAAGCCACACTGTAACAATCGCCCTTTACTTATTCAAGGCAACTATCACTTAAGGAAAAATTAAGCAGGATCGTAGGGTTATATTCAGAACTTTTTATATAGAGATAGCCAGCCATAGCCACTGGCCGAATCAACAGCAGACAATACACTTCACTAGTGACACTTCTCCCTGTCTCTTTCTCTATTAAATACAATATACAGGTAAACAAACTTACACCCACAAACAATAATTATTTCCCTAACCCCCCCAAAGTCAGCAAAGAATAATGTCCGCGTCCGTCGTTCCCCTCAAAAGAGGCGCGCGCACGCAGGTGTGCAACTGTCCCAAACTTCCAACGCAACGAAAAGTTCCTCTGCTCAAAAAGGGTCCAATGGAAACATGAAAACGCTCGGGGTACCCCTATATTTATAATCCTCAATGAACAACTTTGGAACGGTCTCACCGGTAGCAGTAGCCCTGTTAGCCTCCGAACACCGGCAGGTAATCCTCAGTTCCAACGCCGATCCCCGACGGCAGCGACATACGAGATGCCCAATCCGCTGGGCCCGACTGTTCCTTATAGTTACTGTGGCTGCAGATACGCTCGCTTAAACATTAAATAGCTGTCTTAATGCAAACGCTATCTGGCGCCTGGAGCTCCTCTCCTCCTCTATGCAGGCCTGCACTCTGTTTGTTGTGAGATCTCCCCTTCCCGTGTGTCACTTCCTCTACTAGTAACCTTGGGTGGTGACAATCAACCAGTCACTGACAGCTGTCACTCACCCCTGTACCTGACCCGTTACCTTTCACACATGACTAGAAGATAATAATATTTAAACACTCAGCATCACATGTTACATTTCTTTACATAAATAATAACATGCATAGGTAAAATAAAGCAGAAAAACATTGAAATGTGCTTCGTCACAACACTGTGTCATAGGATCTACTGAATGTGAAGGTAGCCTACTGGGGGGAAGCCACACTGTGTGTCACAGGATCTACTGAATGTGAAGGTAGCCTACTGGGGGGGAGCCACACTGTGTGTCACAGGATCTACTGAATGTGAAGGTAGCCTACTGGGGGGAAGCCACACTGTGTGTCACAGGATCTACTGAATGTGAAGGTAGCCTACTGGGGGGAAACCACACTGTGTCATAGGATCTACTGAATGTGAAGGTAGCCTACTGGGGGGAAGCCACACTGTGTGTCATAGGATCTACTGAATGTGAAGGTAGCCTACTGGGGGGGAGCCACACTGTGTGTCACAGGATCTACTGAATGTGAAGGTAGCCTACTGGGGGGAAGCCACACTGTGTGTCACAGGATCTACTGAATGTGAAGGTAGCCTACTGGGGGGAAGCCACACTGTGTGTCACAGGATCTACTGAATGTGAAGGTAGCCTACTGGGGGGAAACCACACTGTGTGTCACAGGATCTACTGAATGTGAAGGTAGCCTACTGGGGGGAAACCACACTGTGTGTCACAGGATCTACTGAATGTGAAGGTAGCCTACTGGGGGAAACCACACTGTGTCATAGGATCTACTGAATGTGAAGGTAGCCTACTGGGGGGAAGCCACACTGTGTGTCACAGGATCTACTGAATGTGAAGATTGGGGGGGGGGGGGGGGGGGGGCACACTGTGTGTCAAAGGCTCAATATGTCAGTTTGACACATTCAGTAGATCCTGTGATCTTCTGTGGCCAGATGACATTTCCTGGGGTTTATTAGGACTATAGTAAATAATTAAAAAATAAATCGCTATAAAATACATATTTAGCCCCATGCTTGAATTCCCCCCCCCCCCTCCTCTGTCAAAAACAGCTAAAATCCCTAAAACGAAAGAAAGCAGCAAATGAAAAAATAAATAACACTCATCTTTCAGTTTCTCTTAATAACATCCTAAAACATGAACCTTGGTTAAAAAAACCAAAGTTGTCCTTTAAAAACGTTCGCTCTGAAAGAATATATATATTCAAAGATTTGCGCCACATTTTCATGATTAAAAAAAAATAGCAGACCTACAAGCTCGCAGCGCGGCACTCGGTGGCGCGCTACGAGCTTGTAGATCTGCTATTTTTCAATAGCTAAAGCATAACATGATGCTTGAAACACCAAAAGGGGTTCCCGTTCAGAATTACTGTTTTAGGAGGTTGGTAATCAATCCCAGGTGTTTGACTGTGAGACAAAAAGGCTATTTTTGCTTAATTTATTTATACCAAAGTGACAAATGGAACAAATTGTTTTTGCATATTAGGGACTTTGAGGCTACAGTGTGATAATTCAATATAACATTCATATTAGGGACTTTGAGGCTACAGTGTGATAATTCAATATAACATTCTGTCTCCCTGACTTTGCTGCTGTTCTAGTATTCAGACATTCAGATGTCTCACCTAGACAGTAGACACAGGCAAAGGTTTTCTAAAAGAAAATTAAATTGTTTAGGGATGAGTGAGATATATCCCTGAATGTCATCAAATGGTGGTTCCGTGGCTCAAAATAAAATGCAGAACAAACTAGAACTGCACTCTGTCGAGTGCATACTTGCTTGCTGCACACTAGTAGGCATATTATGCTATTTTTGAAAAAAACGAAGAACGACTGACACAGAAACATAGCTTCTTCAGAAAACTGTCAGGATGTAGAAGAACATTTATAGAATCTGATCTCAGGTCAGAATGGGTTGAGCATTTCAAATGCATTATTTCGTTACGTAATTAACAACAATCAATTACGTGTTGTTGTAATTGATACGGATGATTGACGGCTTTCCATCAGACGTATATGTCGATCAGGGTGGAGTAACACATTTAGGCCGGACGTCAAAACAAAAAAGAAAAAAAAAGTTCGCTCTGAAAGAATATATACCTTTTGTGCCGCATTTGTACGATTTAGGAAAAAAATAGCAGACCTACAAGCTCATAGCGCGCTATGAGCTTGTAGATCTGCTATTTTTCAATAGCTAAAGCATACCAGAATGCTTGAAACATTGGGTTCACGCCCAAAATGTGTTAAAGGAAATGCCTCTATGTATATTCTTTATCTATTGTGTTGTTCTGTACTGTGATATGGATTCCCCTGAGTCTGCAATAAAGAATCAATCAATCATATATGTAAATGTGTAAGTTGATTAGCGGTGTACTGTGGTTACTTTGCACCCCGTTTGATGTGTATGTATCGTAGCAGCATAATGACGTCAGGGTATAACTGGTATAACGATAGCTCTCAATGATGACGTTAGAAATATGTGGATTAAAAGGACCCAATGCCAGGGTGTAATTGGAAAAGGGTTGAAAACCTGCAACCCGACTACGGATAAGATGGATGGATGGATGAACAAATCATTTATGCGAGTACCTGAAGACCTTCCTCACAGTACTGCCTCTGTGTTAAGAGAACCTGTGCTCACCTGAAGACCTTCCTCACAGTACTGCCTCTGTGTTCTGCTAAAGAGAACCTGTGCTCACCTGAAGACCTTCCTCACAGTACTGCCTCTGTGTTCTGCTGAATCGTTGTGGTCCTTTTGGCCTGGTCTGGGGTCGTCCACCCGTCCAGCAGCAGAGCGGAGAAGCACAGGAGATCAACGGTTTAGTTAGTTGGTCATAAATGATCGTTATTAAAATGTATACCACCAAAGTGTGACCAGCACTCTTAAAGAATATATATTCAAAGATTTGCACTACATTTTCCCGGTTTTTCAAAAATAGCAGATCTACAAGCTCGTAAATCTGCTATTTTATTTTATAACATAATGTCTAAAACACCAAAAGGGGTTAACCCAATAAGACCGAGGAACACATTCCACAAATGGTTTCGAAATGCAGACAGGTTTTTTCCTGATAAACCTCATGTTTCTATATCAGTGGTTCTCACAGGGTTAAAACCTCATGTTTCTATATCAGTGGTTCTCACAGGGTTAAACCTCATGTTTCTATATCAGTGGTGCTCACAGGGTTAAAACCTCATGTTTCTATATCAGTGGTTCTCACAGGGTTAAAACCTCATGTTTCTATATCAGTGGTGCTCACAGGGTTAAAACCTCATGTTTCTATATCAGTGGTTCTCACAGGGTTAAAACCTCATGTTTCTATATCAGTGGTTCTCACAGGGTAAAACCTCATGTTTCTATATCAGTGGTTCTCACAGGGTTAAACCTCATGTTTCTATATCAGTGGTTCTCACAGGGTTAAAACCTCATGTTTCTATATCAGTGGTTCTCACAGGGTTAAACCTCATGTTTCTATATCAGTGGTTCTCACAGGGTTAAACCCTATGTTTCTATGTCAGTGGTGCTCACAGGGTTAAACCTCATGTTTCTATATCAGTGGTTCTCACAGGGTTAAAACCTCATGTTTCTATATCAGTGGTTCTCACAGGGTTAAACCTCATGTTTCTATATCAGTGGTTCTCACAGGGTTAAAACCTCATGTTTCTATATCAGTGGTTCTCACAGGGTTAAAACCTCATGTTTCTATATCAGTGGTTCTCACAGGGTTAAACCTCATGTTTCTATATCAGTGGTTCTCAAACTATTTCACGTCAAGGACCCCAAAAAAATGTTCTGTAATTGGCCGCCATCTCAAAATATGTTGTTCCAGTGACCTTCCAGAAGCAAAGATATGAGTTAAAAACCGTTCGCTCTGAAATAATATATATATATATTCAAAGATTTGCACCACATTTGCACGATTCTTCAAAAACAGCAGACCTACAAGCTCGTAGCGCGGCACTGCAACAGCTACATTTAAAACAATGGTTAAATGCTACGAGGCGACACTGCATCCCTCAGGGCTAAATGTGTTAACCCATTCTGACCTGAGATCAGATTCATACGAGGTTTCCACTGGACACACACTGGTCTGATTAACCCATTCTGACCTGAGATCAGATTCATACGAGGTTTCCACTGGACACACACACTGGGTCTGATTAACCCATTCTGACCTGAGATCAGATTCATACGAGGTTTCCACTGGACACACACTGGTCTGATTAACCCATTCTGACCTGAGATCAGATTTTAAAAATGTCAGTCGTTCCTTAGATTTTTCAAAAACAGCAGACCTACAAGCTCGTAGCGCGCCACTCGGTGGCGCGCTATGAGCTTGTAGATCTGCTATTTTTCAATAGCTAAAGCATAACATGATGCTGACACCAAAAGGGGTTCCCGGTCAGAATGTGTTAAATGACAGGCCGACAGTGACAGACCTACCATCACAAAGTCAATGTGCTCTGACTCACTTTCTCTGACCCTAGTTATTGCCCTCACTGTGATTACCATGATTTTATGACCATAATAATATCGGTCCACCATCGTACAGTAGCTACCGGTCCAGGAACAATCAGAACCGACTCTCAGAGTGACCCACGGGCTCACAGACAGAACAACTCCAGTATGTCGTATAACCCAGAGCCATAGAGGAAGACAGCGTTATGACATTGAGGGGTCAGAAAAGTGAGCACTCGAGCCTGGATGCAGAGGGACAGACAGGCTGTCCATGCAGCCTGGATGCAGAGAGGGACAGACAGGCTGTCCATGCAGCCTGGATGCAGAGGGACAGACAGGCTGTCCATGCAGCCTGGATGCAGAGGGACAGACAGGCTGTCCAGTGTCCATGCAGCCTGGATGCAGAGGGACAGACAGGCTGTCCATGCAGCCTGGATGCAGAGGGACAGACAGGCTGTCCATGCAGCCTGGATGCAGAGGGACAGACAGGCTGTCCCTGCAGCCTGGATGCAGAGGGACAGACAGGCTGTCCATGCAGCCTGGATGCAGAGGGACAGACAGGCTGTCCATGCAGCCTGGATGCAGAGGGACAGACAGGCTGTCCCTGCAGCCTGGATGGAGAGGGACAGACAGGCTGTCCATGCAGCCTGGATGCAGAGGGACAGACAGGCTGTCCCTGCAGCCTGGATGCAGAGGGACAGACAGGCTGTCCATGCAGCCTGGATGCAGAGGGACAGACAGGCTGTCCCTGCAGCCTGGATGGAGAGGGACAGACAGGCTGTCCATGCAGCCTGGATGCAGAGGGACAGACAGGCTGTCCCTGCAGCCTGGATGCAGAGGGACAGACAGGCTGTCCAGTGTCCATGCAGCCTGAATGGAGAGAGGGACAGACAGGCTGTCCCTGCAGCCTGGATGCAGAGGGACAGACAGGCTGTCCATGCAGCCTGAATGGAGAGAGGGACAGACAGGCTGTCCCTGCAGCCTGGATGCAGAGGGACAGACAGGCTGTCCAGTGTCCATGCAGCCTGGATGCAGAGGGACAGACAGGCTGTCCATGCAGCCTAGATGGAGAGGGACAAGCTGGAGTTGGACATACATTGTTTTCAACGAGGGTGGCGCAAATATCAGCTATTTGTGACAACTAAGGTCTCTGTAATGTTTATGTTGTGCTATTAGTACTAAAAAACAAACCAATTTAAAATAAAGGGATTTAAAGATCATTAAAGATAAAGCTGGGCTTGTTGCCTGCCAAGTCCAGTGCATTCTGCCAACTTCCCCAGGAAGTGAACAGAGTTGTGGTAACTCTGTCTTGCTCAATATGGCTCAGGGGGCAGTACTTAGTTTAGAGACAGTACTTAGTTTAGAGACAGAACTTAGTTTAGAGACAGTACTTGGTTTAGAGACAGTACTTAGTTTAGAGACAGTACTTGGTTTAGAGACAGTACTTGGTTTAGAGACCACAGTACTTGGTTTAGAGACAGTACTTAGTTTAGAGACAGTACTTGGTTTAGAGACAGTACTTAGTTTAGAGACAGTACTTAGTTTAGAGACAGTACTTGGTTTAGAGACAGTACTTGGTTTAGAGACAGTACTTGGTTTAGAGACAGTACTTAGTTTAGAGACAGTACTTGGTTTAGAGACAGTACTTAGTTTAGAGACAGTACTTGGTTTAGAGACAGTACTTAGTTTAGAGACAGTACTTGGTTTAGAGACAGTACTTGGTTTAGAGACAGTACTTAGTTTAGAGACAGTACTTAGTTTAGAGACAGTACTTAGTTTAGAGACAGTACTTGGTTTAGAGACAGTACTTAGTTTAGAGACAGTACTTAGTTTAGAGACAGTACTTAGTTTAGAGACAGTACTTAGTTTAGAGACAGTACTTAGTTTAGAGACAGTACTTGGTTTAGAGACAGTACTTGGTTTAGAGACAGTACTTGGTTTAGACTAGTCATTGGTTAGAGTTAGACCAGTCATTAATTAGTCCTACAAGTTGTAGGACTACAAGTTGTAGGACTAGTGACTGGTCTGCACCCAAAGGGCTCTGGTTGTAATAAATAAACCAGATCATTTCACACAATCATTACAAAAAAACAACCAGTATGGGACAATAATGTGAACTTAGCTGTTAACCCATTCTGACCTGAGATCAGATTCATACGAGGTTTCCACTGGACACACACTGGGTCTGATTAACCCATTCTGACCTGAGATCAGATTCTAAAAATGTCAGTCCTTAAAAATAGCAGACCTACAAGCTCGTAGCGCGCCACTCGGTGGCGCGCTGTGAGCTTGTAGATCTGCTATTTTTCAATAGCTAAAGCATAACATGATGCACCAAAATGGTTAAGGGTTTTACTTTTGGACCACAAGGCCACTTATAATGTTTTTATATACAGGTTTAATGATTGTTTTGGACCACAAGGCCATTTAGATTTGTTTGTTTTAAAAACGCCATTGACAAATAATGAAGGGAACATTTACGTCATCTTGTCCCCCCTAAACACAGACATTAAACGCCATTAACAATAAAGAGAAGTTAATGTTTGTTTTGACACCGTTTGTTTTACATCACCATTACATCACCTGATCATAGCATGACAAGACTCTTTTCACGTGTGTTTTAAAAAAACATTTTAACAACAAATTTTCTCTGCCACAACGTATTTTCAGAAGAGGGGAGGAGGGGGGGAGGGAGAGAGAGAGAGAGAGAGAGAGAGAGAGAGAGAGAGAGAGAGAGAGAGCGAGAGAGAGCTAATGATGCACATCAAAACAGACAGACAGACAGACAGACAGACAGACAGACCGACAGACCGACAGACCGACAGACCGACAGACAGACAGACAGCAGCTGTGTCCAAAGTGCGGCCAGCGGGCCAAAATGCGGCCCTGGGGTGAATTGTAAACGGCCCATAAGCTCCATAACTGAATTGTATTATGAAATATGAACGGCCCGCCCAACAGTATGGGACGTTTTGACAATAAGGTATTTAACCAATAAGGAAGACCTTAACAGGAGCCCTCGTACAAGGTTTATATGACTATGCATGCACCTCCTGGTACCACAGCACCTCAAATGCCCTTAAAACTAGGCTCCAGACATCCCAAAACAAACTGGTCAGGCTCCTACTTGGCCTCACCCCCCGAACCCACCTCACCCCTGCCCACTTTGACAGGCTGGGATGGCTTAGGGTCGACGACAGAGTACAGCATCTTGCAATGGGTCTGGTCCACAAGATTCGATACAACCACCAAGATACCCATGTACCTGTCTAAATACTTCCTTAATGTAACACCCACAACACCAGAGGGAGTGCAACGAAATAAACAGGGGACTAAATTATTTTCCTATGCCACCAAAATGTGGAACGCCCTACCAACAGTCATTGAGACATGTGAATCCCTTGACTCCTTCAAAACCGCTCTCAAAGGGCACCTACGGACGGCTGCAATTCGAAACTGGCCCCCGTAAAATCTGTTTCTTTTCCCTTTTTGCTTCCTTTATGAGGAGTTCCTGTTCTTTGACTATTATGGAAGTGTCTATTTGTACGTCTCTAAATGTTTTGATGAATTGAACATGGTGGACCCTGTTGTAAACAAGTGTAATGCTTAATTGTATTGAGTTTGTGCTTGAAATGTACTGTAATTCTGCAAACTGTTAATAAATCAATCAACCAAAAGGCAGTGTTCCTTGTATTATTGTTTTCTACCTTGCTCATCTGGTTTCATTTGGTAATGTACATTACAATAATAATAATGTACATTACAATAATAGACCATTGATATTAAACATTGATGATGTTGATGATAGTTAAATTAAGTTTGGACACCCCTGGTCCACACACACACACACACACACACACACCTTTGACTGATGGAAAACAAAACAACATAATTCAGTGAAAGACGATATGTGGAGACAGACAGACACACACACACACACGTCTCTCACACACACACACACACACGTCTCTCACACACACACACACACACACACACACACACACACCTCTAACACACGCACACACGCGTCTCTCACACACGCACGCACGCAGCTAGCTAGACATTGATATGACAGCCACATTACCGTATATATATATGACATATGAAGATAAAAACAGACCCAGCTAAATGATGGAGAGTTCCGGTAACCAAATGGACCCTGATAGATCCTGGTCGTACGGGGTCCATTTGGTTTCATGTGACGCTCTCAAAGAGTTACATCATTGCTGCATTTAGTTAAGTCTACAGAATTAGAGAATGTAGAAGTCTTCCTGTTATCTCTGCTATTGGTACCGAAACCTTTAGTTTTGGGTCAGAGAGGCTAAATGTCATCATGGTGGTCCGTGGCTCACAGGATGAACACATAATGGACCTTACTAAATGAAAAGGGGTTTTAAACCCACAGTTCTGAGACATGATATGGAGATAAAAAACCAGTTATTTGAGCCTCCAGTGAAGCAGAGAAAACAGACCAGACTATGATGCTAAGCTACATGCTAACGCTATGCTAACACAGAGAAAACAGACCAGACTCTGATGCTAAGCTACATGCTAACGCTATGCTAACACAGAGAAAACAGACCAGGCTCTGATGCTAAGCTACATGCTAACGCTGTGCTAACACAGAGAGAAGCTAAGCTAACCGCCGTCAACAGCAACACAACAGAGGCTAAAAACAACCACACGCTAATATATATGAGCTGTTATATTAGTTAGTACTGTTAAATAACGTCCGTGTTGCTTCAGTAGCTGCTTTATATTCGTCCAGAGTGTTAGTTAGTTACCTGATAAGGTTGGTCTCTCAGGTAGACGAAATTAACACAGCAGCAACAATATAATGGACTGAAATACGAGCTGCTGCTATCCCGGAAATGTACTGATGGTGATGCTGAGGGAGAGAGACACCGGGAATGACTGGAGAGAGAGAGAGAGAGAGAGAGAGAGAGAGAGAGAGAGGGAGGGAGAGAGAGAGAGAGAGAGAGAGAGACTGACTGACTGAGGGAGAGAGACACTGCAATGAGTGGAGAGAAAGAGAGAGAGACTGACTGAGAAAGAGAGAGACTGAGAGAGAACAACACATTTCGTTGCAACCCATTTTTCTACAGTCTATTCAAAAATAAAAGTGTGTTTGATGATTTCTATAATTTCTTGTATTGTACTTTGTGTGTGTGTGTGTGTGTGTGTGTGTGTACTTTGTGTGTGTGTACTTTGTGTGTGTGTGTGTGTGTGTGTGTGTACTGTGTGTGTGTGTGTGTGTGTGTGTGTGTGTGTGTGTGTGTGTGTGTGTACTTTGTGTGTGTGTGTACTTTGTGTGTGTGTGTGTGTGTACTTTGTGTGTGTGTGTGTGTGTGTGTGTGTGTGTGTGTGTGTGTACTTTGTGTGTACTTTGTGTGTGTGTACTTTGTGTGTGTACTTTGTGTGGGAACCGGTTCAGTTCTTTTCCACCGGTCGGTTCCCAGTGGGAACCCGGTTCAGTTCTTTTTGGTCTTTCTAGTCCATGTAACTGCCGGTGTCAGTTGGTTCAAGTAATGTCTTTACTTTAACCCCGACCTCCCAGTCTCAGGGCGGCCACTCTAACCACAAGGCCACTGAGCTTTATATTGGTTACAGTGCCTGCCTTTGCTGTGTCCTGTGCCAAGTATTATCCCAAGATTGTTATGAAGTTCAAGGTGGCATTCGATTCAACCTTAGCCCCTCAGTATAGCGGAGTGAGGTACAGACTTACCTTTTGATTTGTTTGTTTGGGTTTCTTTCATGATTTACGTTGGGTTTAGTTGCATTTTGTTTATTTTCTTTGTTTGTGGTGCCTTTGCGTCATGTTCTGCTTGGTTGTTCATTGAATCACTGATTAGGATCAACTATAAATTAAGTATTTTTATTGTTGACTTGTACAAAAGTGATTAACCCAAATGCACTGATTTTATTGAAAGCTATGAAATGTTCTATATGACTCTTAAGTGTTTATTCTGTTTTATAGTTTTCACGGTGTACCAGTGACCCGTTGAGACCATCCACTTCTCATTATTTCACAACTCGAGGGGCGCTTACAGTCCATGAGCCAGTGGACAATCTGTCCACTGGGAAAACCCAGATTCGGCACAAACAAGGGACTGAATCAATTCGCTCCTATGCCACCAAATGTGGAACTTGTGTCATTAAGACATGCAAATCCCTT
>NC_137881.1:1175541-1198526 GCF_963924005.1 Protomyctophum bolini | reverse complement strand
AACAAGCATTTAACTGTACAACTGTTATTTCATGCTTCTATACAAACACAGCCCTGTGCTCTAGAAAGTTCATATTTGAATTAATATTTGATTGTAAAAAGTCTTATGCATTTCCCCCAAACTCAAAGGCCAGCTGGGTTCCAGTAGTGGTACAAATCATCATTAATAAATTAATGAATACATACAGATTATAGCCTTGGCTATACACAATTTTTATCATACGACGACAAATAGCGGGAGAGAGAAAAAAGAAATAGCTGATCTACAAGCTCGACGCGTCTCAAGGTGACACACGTTGCGAGTTGTAGATTTGGCTTGTTTTCGCTATTTCTGGAAAATTGTAGAAAATGTTTTTTTTTCTTTTTTAAACACAACTGACATTTCATAATAAACGGCCCCAAAATGCCCCGAAATAGGGAGGCCGAGGTTGGAAGTGGTTTAAGAAGGAAGACAAAAGAATCACCACACAACTTATTTATACTCTAAAACATTAGAGTACACATAGAGTATTAATACTCTAAAACAGGTTCTCAATGTTTTCAGGACACAACTTTAGGTCATATTAACCAATGTTTTGGACAATGTCTTGACAATATCTTTACAGTATCGTTGGTTGGTACATTTTTTGACATTAAATGTCTTATTTTAGAGGTATTAAAAGGACTTAAATAATCCCTTTAGAAATGTACAGATACCTGAATACATTTATATATATCGTACCGACAAGTTGTTGGTTTTTTTGTTTGTTTTTTTTACTGTTGAGTGAAAAAAGCTAATCTTTCTGGAGGACCAGCCAAAATAATTGGGGAGACCTCACCCGACCCACAGTTTGAGAACCACTACTCTAAAGGAAATGAATTGTTATTAATTATATCATCAGTTTCTCCTCTGAATAAATAAAGGGCCTTTTGAACGAGCACACACGCGCCACACATTCTGGGACCGCGCTCACGTAAATACGCTTGCATTGTCGTAACCGCGACCGATCCACAGCGCTCCGCGCAAAGACGCAGCCATCACTGAAAATGAACTATAGGCACGTTTATCGCTTCACGTTTGAAAGGCCCTTATATTTAATAATGTCTTGCGGCGTTTCCTTGTGACCAACAAGTATTGGCAGGTAGTTTAGTTTAGTTTAGTTCACCCTGCACACACACACGTTTCATTTTTTATTAGCCTATAGAAAGACAAAGAAAGGTCTTTAATTCCCTCACTATACACAACAACTATCTTCTTCCCTTTGCAGTTAAAATAAATGCATTCATCAGCGAACAATGTTTCAGTACACAGAGTACCAAAACCGGGTGCAGTACTTAGTTTAGACAGTTTTTGGTTTAGACTAGTCATTGGTTAGACCAGTCATTACTCCTACAACTAACAACTACAACCTATCTCAACCCTCACCCCTAAACCTAACCTCCACGGGCAGCACACCTAAACCTAACCTTAACCCATGTCTAACCAATGACTAGTCTAAACTAAGTATGCACCCAACCTCCCACGGGGCAGCACACCTAAACCTAACCTTAACCCATGTCTAACCAATGACTTGTCTAACTAAGGTCACATTCTCACCAGAGAGCTTTGCTGCGATTAAAAACGCATCCTGCTGCGCATTGTCCAGAAAGTTGCCGCTTCGTTTGGCAGGTGTGAAGGCTCATTCGAATCCTAATGCGCAGCAAAGAACCGCATTTTACTCCGAGCAAAAACGGGGGTTTCGCTTCGCTTCAATCGCACTTGATTACGATTCGGTGCAGGTGTGAATGCAATCCGCAGCAAATAAAGGAAATGAAGCAAACAATGTGGCGCGTGAGGAGCTGAACACAGTTGGAGACGGAGAGGCATATTTTAAGCCAGCGCAAAGATGTCCCGTTACCGTGGATAGACGTGGTCGAATGAGGAGAGTGGAGACTGAAGCCCTGATCGAAATGAGGACGAGTACATTAATCAATTGCTTAAGAAAACACAAATACTGCAGTGCAGTGTAATAGTATTATAGCCACAGAATATTCTGTCTGTCTGTGCGTGCCGTAAACATGGAGTGCTGTCACTGTGTGGGGACTAGTGGGGGGTAGGAACTTTCATCTCGATAAACTTGTAAACATTTTGCGCTGCCGTCTGTGTTATATCAGTGCGGCTCAGCGCTGTGCCTCCATGCCCAAAAGAACAGTACGTGGCTGCGTGCGTATAGTGAGATGAGCGAGAGAGGGGGGGGGGGGGGGGGGGGGGGGGGGCAGTCCCAGACGGCACGACACATATGCACGTTATGAGTATAATTTTATCACCATAGATTTATCAGTTTCACTGTGTAGGCTAGTTTATGAATGGAACACATTGATAAAGGTCCCCCCTGCTGCGTTTCCAATTGCTGCGAATGACAGTGTGAAGGCAAACCGCAGGCAATTAAATATGCAAGAATCCCAATTTCCCCGCCCTATACGCATTCGAGTCTACGAAGTATTAGGTGAGAATGTGACCACCAAGTGTGCACCCCCCAAAACCAGACCTTACATCAGAACCAGATGAGAATTACTGTGTACCGAACCTTGTTCCCAATAAAATACGGTTTTTTTTTAAATATTTGCGACTGAAGAAGACAGGTGCGCTCGCTCGCGTGTGTGTGTGTGTGTGTGTGTGTGGTGGGGAGGCCCTTCTTCTACGATAAATATAAGCCTTATTTATAATTGTTGCGTGCTCGGTGTCGTGCTCACTAAATAGCAGATCTACAAGCTCCTACTGAGCTTTGTAGATCTGCTATTTTGCCGCAGGCAACACCAGTGTGCAACGTTGAAGTATACGTCCCTGACTTCACTCGGTACGGACGCACCGATAAACGTTATGCTCTTTTATCTTTATTAACACCTGAAAGAGAGGCTAGGAATTATTAAGAGTATCTGCTTTCTACTATGATAATTGTTTGGCATAATTAATTATGCCCCAACAGTTGAAAAACCATGCATAACTATTATATGTTAAATTGCTAACAGGCTATACCATACGACGTATTGATTGAATAAGCATTGTTCTGCTTCAAAATGTTTAATGTACATGATTTTGGGATTTGCGAGCCGAAGATTTCAGTGTGGAAAGTCAGAAAGTGCAACGATATGCAATGACAACGGCTATAGGGATTGTATGGACGCGTCACTACAAGAAACCAATAATAATAATAACAACAACGGCTATAGGGATTGTATGGACGCGTCACTACACCAAAGCAATAATACCTGTTGATACAGACTTTAGATATTGGTTCTCGTTCCTTTAGAACAGAGTTAAGGATTGTCCAGAATCATACTGAATCTACAAGCTCGTTGCGCGCTATGAGCTTGTAGATCTGCTATTTTTCATAGCTAAAGCATAACATGATGCTAACACCAAAAGGGGTTCCCGCCCCAAAATGGGTCCAAAATACACCCCAGAAATGTGTGGCTTTTCAACTAACTTTGACCATTTGAACCCTTTGGTGATCCTTATGGAACCCTTTGGTGATCCTTATGGAACCCTTCGGTGATCCTTATGGAACCCTTCGGTGATCCTTATGGAACCCTTCGGTGATCCTTATGGAACCCTTCGGTGATCCTTATGGAACCCTTCGGTGATCCTTATGGAACCCTTTGGTGATCCTTATGGAACCCTTCGGTGATCCTTATGGAACCCTTTGGTGATCCTTATGGAACCCTTTGGTGATCCTTATGGAACCCTTCGGTGATCCTTATGGAACCCTTTGGTGATCCTTATGGAACCCTTCGGTGATCCTTATGGAACCCTTCGGTGATCCTTATGGAACCCTTCGGTGATCCTTATGGAACCCTTTGGTGATCCTTATGGAACCCTTTGGTGATCCTTATGGAACCCTTCGGTGATCCTTATGGAACCCTTCGGTGATCCTTATGGAACCCTTCGGTGATCCTTATGGAACCCTTCGGTGATCCTTATGGAACCCTTTGGTGATCCTTATGGAACCCTTCGGTGATCCTTTGTGGATTTGATTTTAATCTCATGTAGGTTAGCTGAGTGATAATCGATCATGTTTCATATCATAATAATAATAATATACATACAAGGTACAAAATTCTAATTCTATATATATTTTTTAAAATAATCGACTAAATTGATTAGTGTGATTAACCCTGTATTATATTTCGTCGTACAATTATTTCTTTGTGTAAAATAGGCGATAATTTCACTATTTATTTATTTTCAACAATCGTTCACTAATCGCAATCTAGGGGAAAGTGTGACAGAACCGCAATATATAGAGTCATTTAGACCCGAGGACGATAAAACAAAAAGAAAAGGCTTCTAAATCCTAACGGTGCCGCGCTATGAGCTTGTAGATCTGCTATTTTTCAATAGCAGATCTATAGAGGTGACTGTTAAATCACTGGGTTATCACCCAGTTAAATCGGGTAAAGACGGGTAAAAAGGGGCAGGGGGACGTCAGCCCCATTTGATGTCTGTGTGTGTGTGTGTGTGTGTGTGTGTGCACGTCCCTGTCTTAGTTTAAACTTGGCTGTAAAGCTCCGAGTTGTCGTCCGCTGTCCAACAGCGCACCGACGGCGTCTCGTCCGCGGCGACGGGCCTCTGATGGAGCTGGAGACGTCTTTGGGTCATCTGCGGAAGGAAGACGCACAAAGAACAGAACAGAACAGTGGTGTGAATAGGCTTTCAATGAGACGAGTCCCAGGGACTGACCTGAGATCAGAACAGAACAGTGGTGTGAATAGGTTTTCAATGAGACGAGTCCCAGGGACTGACCTGAGATCAGAAAGAACAGAACAGTGGTGTGAATAGGTTTTCAATGAGACGAGTCCCAGGGACATTAACACATTCTGACCTGAGATCAGATTCTAAAAAAGGTCTTCTACATCCTGACAGTTTTCTGAAAAAACTATGTTTCTATATGTCAGTCGTTCTTCGATTTTTTCAAAAATTAGCAGACCTACAAGCTCGTAGCGCGCCACTCGGTGGCGCGCTACGAGCTTTGACTGAATTGGAGTGCCTTTTCTCTCTCATGTTGACCGCCTTACACTTGTGCCCCCGATTGAACCTGTATAACCGTCGCCTGACGGGCCAACCTGTCTTCTCTGGATGATGCTTGTGACCATGATCTATGTATATTGACTATATTGGAGTTTTTATTTTAGTTTTTTATATATAGTTTTTATATATTGTTTTTATTGTTTTGTTGTGCTTTGAATGTTCTTTGGTTTGGTCTTGATTTGGAGTTTGTTGTTTTGTCATTGTGTGTGTTTTAGTCTCTTTTTGTATTTGTCACTCTGTTTTTATTTCTGAATTTACTTCATAAATTTTTTTTTACTTACTGTAAAAAACAAAAAATGAATAAACAGAACATAAAAAAAAGAACAACATCAAAATAGGAGCTATGTTTTCAGAGGCCGAGGAGGGGCTATTTAACCCACTTGGTCCTGAGAATGATAGAGATTTAGGACTTCTAAAATCACAACCAGTTTTCTGAAAAAAAAACCCTGTGTTTCTTTATTATCAGCGGTGCTCAGTCACACTGTTTATCATGTCAAGGACCCCCAGAATTATATGACATTGGCCCCCGGGGACCCCCCATATGGAAATATGTTGTTCCAGGGACCCCCCCCCCCCCCCCCCCACGACCCACCCACCCACCAGAAGCAAAGATTTCCACATTTCTTTTCAAAAAACAGCAGATCTACAAGCTCGTAGCACGGCACTCGGTTGCCGCGCTACGAGCTTGTAGATCTGCTGTTTTTTTTCCAACAGCTTAAAAGTTTAAAATATTTGGTTAAACGCTAAAGCGCCACAGATCAGCGTTCACGTCCCGAATGGGTTAAAACACGATTACGTCTTATTGGGTTAAAACGTAACCGTGTTACCCACTTATGCGTTTATGCACCAAAACAGGCACGCGGTGCAGCGTCAGGCTGTTGGGTCGTTGTGGAGAGAATTAACACATTCTGACCCCAGATCAGATTCTAAAAAAAGTTCTTCTACATCCTGACAGTTTTCATTCAGACCCCAGATCAGATTCTAAAAAATGTTCTTCTACATCCTGATAGTTTTCTGAAAAAGCTTATGTTTCTATGTCAGTCGTTCTTGGATTTTTTCAAAAATAGCAGACCTATACAACTATTTTTCAACAGCTAAAGCATGACATAATGCTAACACCAGAAGGGGTTCCCGGCCAAAATGTGTTAAGGTGTGAGAGCCGTTTTCTGCTCTCTTCACAACTAGCCTGCAGTGTTTGTGTTTTGTTTAGACGAGCAAATGATCAAATGATTGCTTTGCCTGATTACGTGATTTATTATTATACGATATTATGGTCCTGAAAATCAGTCATTTCACCAGTGGTGGGGGAAAAAAAGTACTCAAATGTTTTGTGAAAGTGTAAACGCTGCCATGTAGATGTACTCTACGTAGTTACAAGTAGAAGAGCAGTATTCATAATGTACTTGAGTAAAAGTACACAAGATTCGGCATGAAAATGTACTTAACCCATTTTTAGGCCTGACGTCGGAATTTAAGAAAATGTCTTCTAAATCATGACAGTTTTCTGAAATACCTCCGGTATGTTTCCATATTAGTGGTGCTCAATATTTCATGTCAAGGACTCCCAAAGAATATTTATGTAATTGGTCGCCGACCCCCCCCCCCATCTGAAAATATGTTGTTCCAGGGACCCCTCAGAAGAAAAGATTCAAGTTAAAAACGTTAACTCTAACAATATATGGCCGAAATATAAATGAAATAAAAAATATAAATGGCAGAGGTTTCCTTTACCATTTATTTCAGACGTGCTCTAGTATGTGAAGTGAAATGTTGGCTAACTGACGTACTACTGTTGCCAAACAGGCTAGATGAAGATGGCATCGTATCGTATGAGAACAGATTCCAGGGTCTCCTCCACAGCTGGCTGGAATGTGAACAGGCCTCGACACAGATCTGTGTGGGGGTCCTTTGATACCTGACCCACCTGGCTGCATTTGGCCATATAGCCACTGGCCCAAATGTGCTGACCTCATCACATGTGATGACGGCTATGGCCGTTATTAGCCCAAGGAGTTTTCTTTATGCAACAACTAATGCTCGGAATGGATTCAGCATCATGAAAACCCCCTAGTTTGACACGTCACATGCTTACTTAAAGCATAAGGAAATGTAGAAAATATTTGCCTTATATAGGATGTCTATGGTGGCCATACCTTTCAATTTTCTTAAATAATATTTCATGATTAATGGTATCAGAGGCTTTTTTCAAATCTATAAATACCCCTATTTATAGATATATATATATATAAATATTTCTGACTATCAATACAGCTGGTGATCTCCTCTGTTAACTCCATTAAGGGCATTGCTGTTGACCTGTTCGCTCTGAAACCGTACCTGTTCTGGTTGGTACTGCTGTCGTCTATATACTCTATATACTCTAGTATATATACTCTATATTATATAGTAAATATACTCTACCTGTTCTGGTTGGTACTGCTGTCGTCTATATACTCTAGTATATATACTCTACCTGTTCTGGTTGGTACTGCTGTCGTCTATATACTCTAGTATATATACTCTATATTATATAGTATATATACTCTACCTGTTCTGGTTGGTACTGCTGTCGTCGTGTGAAGAGCGGTGAGCCGCGGCCCGCGGGGTTCTTCACCCGCACGGCGCCCTGGCGGTCCAGGGAGCGCGGCCTGGAGGGGGGACCCCCCCCTCCTCTGGGCTGGGGACCCCCCCCTCCTGTGGGCTGGGGACCCCCGCCTCTGAAGGAGCTGCGCTGGTGCCAGGAGCAGAGCTCTTGGCCGACCGCCTGGCGAGGAGGACCGGTACCGGTACCGGTGTTGGCCTGGTAGTGTTGCTGGTGGTCCCACAGGAGGGAGGGGGAGCGGGCCAGCCGGACCTCAGGGGGGGCCATGCTGCCCCTGCTGCTGTGGGGGTGGGGGGGGTGGTACACAGGGGTCTCCATGTACCTGTAGTTAGGGCGGCACGAAGGTTCAGTTCATTGATTAGGCAAGGCAAGGCAAGGCAATTTTATTTATATAGAACCTTTCATGCTCAAGGCAATTCAAAGTGCTTTACAGAATAAACACAGAGTGCAACAGTGCACTTTAAAATGAATACAGATAATAGATACAATTACATTACATTACAACATTACAATTAAGGGGCGGCGGTGGCTCAGGGGTAGAGTGCCTGGATGGGAACCGCAAGGTTGCCAGTTCGAACCCGGGCTCCCCCAGAGTTACTGTCGAAGTGTCCTTGAGCAAGACACTGAACCCCTAATTGCTCCCGATGTGCTAGTTGGTGCCTTGCATGGTTTCCGCTGCCATCGGTGTGTGAATGGGTGAATGTAATGCACAATCTATGTAAAGCGCCTTGGATAAAGGCGCTATATAAATGCACCATTTACCATTTACAACAGATACTCCCACCTTTAATAGAAACACAGTTAATTGGGATATGCAATGTTAAATAAATACGTTTTTAAATTTGACTTAAAAACGGCTATGGTTGGGGATTTTCTAATGTAGCCTGGAATGCTATTCCAGGTTTGTGGTGCATAATGGTGGAATGCTGCTTCACCATGTTCTGTTCCAGCTATCGGGTGAACTATCAGTAGGCCAGCCTCAGATGACCTAAGGGTTCTGGAGGGCTTATATGGCTTCAGCCATAAATAATTTGCGATTTAATTGTGATATTATGTTTTGGGGGAGATATTGGAAACCTGAGTGGAATAGTAGGAGAGGCGACACGCTTTGAGCTCGCCACTATAGTTCCACACATTGGAACTATCCCATTGAGACAAAGTGGGGTGCTATGGGCTATAGTTCCACACATTGGAACTATCCCATTGAGACAAAGCGGGGTGCTATGGGCTATAGTTCCACACGTTGGAACTATCCCATTGAGACAAAGCGGGGTGCTGTGTGGGCTATAGTTCCACACGTTGGAACTATCCCATTGAGACAAAGCGGGGTGCTATGGGCTATAGTTCCACACATTGGAACTATCTCATTGAGACAAAGCGGGGGTGCTGTGGGCTATAGTTCCACACATTGGAACTATCCCATTGAGACAAAGCGGGGTGCTATGGGCTATAGTTACACACATTGGAACTATCCCATTGAGACAAAGCGGGGTGCTGTGGGCTATAGTTCCACACATTGGAACTATCCCATTGAGACAAAGCGGGGTGCTATGGGCTATAGTTCCACACATTGGAACTATCCCATTGAGATAAAGCAGGGTGCTATGTGGGCTATAGTTCCACACATTGGAACTACCCCATTGAGACAAAGCGGGGTGCTGTGGGCTATAGTTCCACACATTGGAACTATCCCATTGAGATAAAGCAGGGTGCTATGTGGGCTATAGTTCCACACATTGGAACTACCCCATTGAGACAAAGCGGGGTGCTGTGGGCTATAGTTCCACACGTTGGAACTATCCCATTGAGACAAAGCGGGGTGCTAGTATGGGCTATAGTTCCACACATTGGAACTATCCCATTGAGACAAAGCGGGGTGCTGTGGGCTATAGTTCCACACATTGGAACTATCCCATTGAGACAAAGTGGGGTGCTGTGGGCTATAGTTCCACACATTGGAACTATCCCATTGAGACAAAGCGGGGTGCTAGTATGGGCTATAGTTCCACACATTGGAACTATCCCATTGAGACAAAGCGGGGTGCTAGTATGGGCTATAGTTCCACACATTGGAACTATCCCATTGAGACAAAGTGGGGTGCTGTGGGCTATAGTTCCACACATTGGAACTATCCCATTGAGACAAAGCGGGGTGCTAGTATGGGCTATAGTTCCACACATTGGAACTATCCCATTGAGACAAAGTGGGGGTGCTATGGGCTATAGTTCCAAACATTGGAACTATCCCATTGAGACAAAGCGGGGTGCTATGGGCTATAGTTCCACACATTGGAACTATCCCATTGAGACAAAGCGGGGTGCTGCTATGGGCTATAGTTCCACACATTGGAACTATCCCATTGAGATAGAATGAGCACTTCCGCATCCCATTGTTACAATGGGAGTTACAAAGTGTCGCCACTCTCTTACTATTCCACTCGGTTGGAAACATTATTATGTCTGGAGCAACGGAAGCTCTGATCATGAGTCAAATATAAATGCTTCCGTCGTACAGTCTGGAGCAACGGAAGCTCTGATCATGAGTCAAATATAAATGCTTCCGTCGTACAGTCTGGAGCAACGGAAGCTCTGATCACGAGTAAAATATAAATGCTTCCGTCGTACAGTCTGGAGCAACGGAAGCTCTGATCATGAGTAAAATATAAATGCTTCCGTCGTACAGTCTGGAGCAACGGAAGCTCTGATCACGAGTAAAATATAAATGCTTCCGTCGTACAGTCTGGAGCAACGGAAGCTCTGATCACGAGTAAAATATAAATGCTTCCGTCGTACAGTCTGGAGCAACGAAAGCTCTGATCACGAGTAAAATATAAATGCTTCTGTCGTACAGTCTGGAGCAACGGAAGCTCTGATCACGAGTAAAATATAAATGCTTCCGTCGTACAGTCTGGAGCAACGGAAGCTCTGATCATGAGTAAAATATAAATGCTTCCGTCTTACAGTCTGGAGCAACGGAAGCTCTGATCACGAGTAAAATATAAATGCTTCCGTCGTACAGTCTGGAGCAACGGAAGCTCTGATCAGGAGTAACATGGAGCCTACCTGTAGTCATGGTGTCTGGAGGGGCACGGAACCTGCTGCCCGTAGTAAGGCCTGCCCATGTCAGGGTGGTCTCTCTGGGGGTAACCACCCATGTCAGGGTGGTCTCTCTGGGGGTAACCACCCATGTCAGGGTGGTCTCGCTGGGGGTAACCACCCATGTCAGGGTGGTCTCGCTGGGGGTAACCACCCATGTCAGGGTGGTCTCTCTGGGGGTAACCACCCATGTCAGGGTGGTCTCTCTGGGGGTAACCACCCATGGGGTCCAGAGGGGGGTAACCCTCGTCACCGTGGTAGTAGCCCCCCCTGTGGTGGAAGCTGGGACTGGACCGGTGCCGGGAGTTCTGGTAGAACCCGCCGGGGTTTGGGAAAGGCGGAGGAGGCGTGGCTCCGGGGCTGTAGTGCTGCGAGGGGAAGGGGGGGCCAGGCTGGCGATAGGACGGGGGGGGCAGGTCCTGGCAGGGAGAGCTGGCGTAGTGTTGGTGGTGTTGTTTGGGGGGGGGCAGGTCCTGGCAGGGAGAGACGGCGTAGGACGAGTGCTCAGAGTGGCCGTCCTCAGACGCACGGCTGCCTCCGTTCGGTACCGTTATGGCTCCTCCTCCTCCTTCGTAGGCGGAGCCAGGCGGTGCCGTTATGGCTCCTCCTCCTTGGTAGGCGGAGCCTGGCGGTGCCGTTATGGCTCCTCCTCCTTCATAGGCGGAGCCTGGCGGTGGCGTTATGGCGTGCTCCGTCAGGCGCCTCCGCGGAACCCTGACGCGGCCTCGGCTCTCCTGGTCGTAGCAGGAGGACTCCGGGGGGTGGTGGTTGGGTAACCTGGGAGGGAATACGAGCACAGAAACTACGTTGGGAATCTATTAAACATGTTATTCAGTGTGAAATGAATCTATTAAACATGTTATTCAGTGTGAAATGAATCTATTAAACATGTTATTCAGTGTGAAATGAATCTATTAAACATGTTATTCAGTGTGAAATGAATCTATTAAACATGTTATTCAGTGTGAAATGAATCTATTAAACATGTTATTCAGTGTGAAATGAATCTATTAAACATGTTATTCAGTGTGAAATGAATCTATTAAACATGTTATTCAGTGTGAAATGAATCTATTAAACATGTTATTCAGTGTGAAATGAATCTATTAAACATGTTATTCAGTGTGAAATGAATCTATTAAACATGTTATTCAGTGTGAAATGAATCTATTAAACATGTTATTCAGTGTGAAATGAATCTATTAAACATGTTATTCAGTGTGAAATGAATCTATTAAACATGTTATTCAGTGTGAAATGAATCTATTAAACATGTTATTCAGTGTGAAATGAATCTATTAAACATGTTATTCAGTGTGAAATGAATCTATTAAACATGTTATTCAGTGTGAAATGAATCTATTAAACATGTTATTCAGTGTGAAATGAATCTATTAAACATGTTATTCAGTGTGAAATGAATCTATTAAACATGTTATTCAGTGTGAAATGAATCTATTAAACATGTTATTCAGTGTGAAATGAATCTATTAAACATGTTATTCAGTGTGAAATGAATCTATTAAACATGTTATTCAGTGTGAAATGAATCTATTAAACGTGTTATTCAGTGTGAAATGAATATCGTTGCTGCTCAAGTAAAATGTAAAACTAGACTAAGGGGCACGGTCGCACTACACTGTTATTCTACCAATGAGAGCGGAGGATACTGTTATTCTACCAATCAGGGCGGAGGATACTATCGTGGCCTTTCTTACTAAACAAATAAGGCGACTGTTTTGTCGGGGTGGTGTTGCAGTCTATTGTTTGATAACACTCGCGTCTCTTCTTGTCTATACACTCAATCACTCACGGAGATCCGAAAGTTGTAGTTCATCACAAACATATTTATTTCTCCGTCAAAAATAAACGTATACTTTGAGAATATCTAATAAAACAATAAAGAGCCTGCGCGGTCAACAAACTGTGAGCTTCCCCCGTCTATGTCACATTCTCTCCCAGCAGGGAGTCACCTGTCTGTCATTGGGTGTCTGTGTCACATTCTCTCCCAGCAGGGAGTCACCTGTCTGTCATTGGGTGTCTGTGTCACATTCTCTCCCAGCAGGGAGTCACCTGTCTGTCATTGGGTGTCTGTGTCACATTCTCTCCCAGCAGGGAGTCACCTGTCTGTCATTGGGTGTCTGTGTCACATTATCTCCCAGCAGGGAGTCACCTGTCTGTCATTGGGTGTCTGTGTCACATTATCTCCCAGCAGGGAGTCACCTGTCTGTCATTGGGTGTCTGTGTCACATTATCTCCCAGCAGGGAGTCACCTGTCTGTCATTGGGTGTCTGTGTCACATTCTCTCCCAGCAGGGAGTCACCTGTCTGTCATCGGGTGCCTATAGCACCTACAAATCATTTTACCAAAGGGGAGGGGAAACCTCCATTCAGTCCATCAAATTCATAGCGTAATTAGAATAATTTAAATGACCACAAAATAAACAATACATATAGCAGGCAATAGATAGCAGATTAAATGCAAATCATCATAAATAGAAAATGGATCTAAGAGATACTGCCAGGGCTGGACTGGGACAAAGATTAACGTGAATTTGTCCCAGACCAGCCCGACCCACCACAACCAGACTGACCCACCACAACCAGCCCGGCCCACCACAACCAGACTGACCCACCACAACCAGACTGACCCACCACAACCAGACTGACCCACCACAACCAGACTGACCCACCACAACCAGACTGACCCACCACAACCAGACTGACCCACCACAACCAGACTGACCCACCACAACCAGACTGACCCACCACGACCAGACTGACCCACCACAACCAGACTGACCCACCACAACCAGACTGACCCACCACGACCAGACTGACCCACCACGACCAGACTGACCCACCACAACCAGACTGACCCACCACAACCAGACTGACCCACCACAACCAGACTGACCCACCACGACCAGACTGACCCACCACAACCAGACTGACCCACCACAACCAGACTGACCCACCACAACCAGACTGACCCACCACGACCAGACTGACCCACCACAACCAGACTGACCCACCACAACCAGACTGACCCACCACAACCAGACTGACCCACCACAACCAGACCAGACCGGTCCACCACAACCAGACTGACCCACCACAACCAGACCAGACCGGTCCACCACAACCAGCACGCAGATATCAGAAACTCTACCGCCCGCTCCGTCGAGGCACACACAAACACACAAGCCCCTAATAATAGTATAATGCCACCACTTCTACAGAACAACATCAATGATACAAACCAACAGACAAACTACACAACCCGGTGTTGCTCTCACAAGAATGATGATGCTGGCAAAAGGATTCAAGACAGAAGAGGGTTTATTTGTCACTCACTGATACGGGTAGAGTGATATTATCATGATGGCAGAATGGCAGCAGGCCCGGACCTTTCCTGGTGGCCTGCCGCCTATTGGCCTGCCTGCCTGTCCAGAAAAATGTTTTTTTCTTTATTTTATCATATCATAACTTGACCTACAGTCGCGGCCCACCGGGGGATATGCCCGGTGGGTCCATGGGGGTCAGTCCACCCCTGGATACTGCCGAGGCGTTTCAATGGGAACGGAGCGCTTTGGGGTTCTTGACATGAAATATTGATCACCACTGTCGGGTAGGACCACTACCAGTTGGCCTGTAGTAAGTCTCATGGTCGGGGGGGTAGGACCAAGTCTCATGGGATTTGTTTATAAACATTTTGGTATTTGTTTATAAACATTTGTGATTTGTTTATAAACATTTTGGGATTTGTTTATAAACATTTGGGATTTGTTTACAAACATTTGGGATTTGTTTATAAACATTTGGGATTTGTAAGTCTCATGGGGGGGGTAGGACCACTACCAGTTGGCCTGTAGTAAGTCTCATGGTCGGGGGGGTAGGACCAAGTCTCATGGGATTTGTTTATAAACATTTTGGTATTTGTTTATAAACATTTGTGATTTGTTTATAAACATTTGTGATTTGTTTATAAACATTTGTGATTTGTTTATAAACACTACCAGTTGGCCTGTAGTGAGTCTCATGGGGGGGGGTAGCCATAGGTATTCCGTGGTAATGTTCTGTATCTTTGTCCAGATGGTAATTGGTTCAATGTTCTGTATGTTTGTCCAGATGGTAATTGGTTCAATGTTCTGTATCTTTCTATCTGTAACACACGTTACGTGAAATCTGTTCTCCGCATTTGACCCATCATCTCTTGGAGCTGCATATTGAGACTGCATGAATACGAGTCCATGGCCTTTGTATTGTACCACCTATCTTTTTTTTTTAATATATTTTTTATCCCACGATTTTGTAACCCATTTTTCACCCCTGTGCCAATCATCTACTGTGATCCTGGGCTCTACACACCCTCCGCCAACCTGGGGAGAGCAACGGACTTAACTCATGCTCCCTTCATGCTTGAGTGTCCAAGTTGCTCCTTTACACCTGACAGGGGGGAGTTTCCCTGGTTGGACGTAGCGCGTGGAAGGAACACGTTATTCCAACCAGTTCCTTTCCCCTCCATCAGGCGCCCCGGCTGGCCAGAGGGAGGCAGTTTAGTGACCAGGATTACTGCATGTTTTTGTGAGGGTACCTATAGGGTACTATACCCTAGAGGGCACGGGGAGAACATGCATACTCCACACAGAAAGGCCCTTTCGCCAACCCCGCCTTCGGGTATGGGCACTGATGACGCGGAGGAGGAAACATGCCGCCAGCACCCACAGTGCCCCGAGCGGGAATCGAACCCAGGACCTTCTAGCTGTGAGGCGACAGCACTACCAACTGTGCCACGGTGCCCCCTTGTACCACCTATCTTAACCCATTTAGACCTGATCTCGAAATTTACGATTTTTCAAAAATAGCTGACCTACAAGCTCGTAGCGCACCACTCGGTGGCGCGCTACGAGCTTGTGGATAACAAAGCTTATCGATACCGGGTGCTCAAGAAGCTTGTTATGGGATCATTTCGGGTATGGGTTATCAAGCACCATCCCTCCTGGGTATGGGATATGGAGCTCCAGCCCTCCTGGGTATGGGATATGGAGCTCCATCCCTCCTGGGTATGGGATATGGAGCTCCAGCCCTCCTGGGTATGGGATATGGAGCTCCATCCCTCCTGGGTATGGGATATGGAGCTCCAGCCCTCTCCTGGGTATGGGATATGGAGCTCCAGCCCTCCTGGGTATGGGATATGGAGCTCCAGCCCTCCTGGGTATGGGATATGGAGCTCCAGCCCTCCTGGGTATGGGATATGGAGCTGAATCCACTAAATTAGTTGAGAACAGGAAGCTACCTGAGGGAGAGCTGGCGGCGCACTTGCATCTCTGGTGTGCAGGGGGTGCTGTTGGACACGGTGTGGCGCAGCTTCAGGTGGGACACGCCCACTGGCAGGCAGGCCTCCAATGGCGGCAGAGTCTGGGCCGGGGAGGCGGGGCTACTGGAGAGAGACATAACACCATGATAATACAACATTAATACACAATACGATTAGCTATTCAACAACAGCAGATACACACGCTTGTACATCTGCTATTTTGTTAACTCTTGTTATATTATACAAAGTCAGACCCATCTGAAGAGAGTGGCACGGTACTGTACTGTACTGTACTGTACTGTACTGTACTGTACTGTACTGGCCCTCCTCCTTGGCCTGTGTGTGTCAGGCTGTGCAACAGTGACACTTGGTGGTGAACAAACTCTATTCTACCACAGGTCGTTTCAAGGAAGCAATCTGATTGGTTGAAACAGCCTTCTAGCCGTGGGTTAAACCAGCACTGTTCACCACCTAGCCCTGGGCCTAATCACATTTAATAAATCACTCCGCACCAGAGTGCGCATCTGATTAGAGTAGGCTACCCATATCAACAGCTGCGTGCCTGCGTGACTCGTAGCCTAGTCCTACTAGAGGGAAATTCAAACAGCCAGCACCGAAAATAGCCGATCTACAAGTTCACAACGCGTCGCCAGTGCTCGCCACCGCGACGAGTTGTAAGCTTGTACATCAGTTATTTGGGCAAACGCGACACGGTCGTACGACGACGCATAATTCACTTCAGTGATGCTTGCGGAACTCGACTTCGTCTCGTTCCTGACCGCATCACTGTCGTGGCAATAATCACGTTAACCCACACCCTCTCGTGTAATATTGCTTAATAAACACTACAACATGCAGAGGAGAAGTCATAACAGATCCATCTAAACACTACAGCATGCAGAGGAGAAGTCATAACAGAACCATCTAAACACTACAACATGCAGAGGAGAAGTCATAAGTCGTATCTGATCACGGGGGTCCCTGGCACAATGTATCTGATCACGGGGGTCCCTGGCACAATGTATCTGATCATGGGGGTCCCTGGCACAATGTATCTGATCATGGGGGTCCCTGGCACAATGTATCTGATCATGGGGGTCCCTGGCACAATGTATCTGATCATGGGGGTCCCTGGCACAATGTATCTGATCATGGGGGTCCCTGGCACAATGTATCTGATCATGGGGGTCCCTGGCACAATGTATCTGATCACGGGGGTCCCTGGCACAATGTATCTGATCATGGGGGTCCCTGGCACAATGTATCTGATCACGGGGGTCCCTGGCACAATGTATCTGATCATGGGGGTCCCTGGCACAATGTATCTGATCACGGGGGTCCCTGGCACAATGTATCTGATCATGGGGGTCCCTGGCACAATGTATCTGATCACGGGGGTCCCTGGCACAATGTATCTGATCACGGGGGTCCCTGGCACAATGTATCTGATCATGGGGGTCCCTGGCACAATGTATCTGATCATGGGGGTCCCTGGCACAATGTATCTGATCATGGGGGTCCCTGGCACAATGTATCTGATCACGGGGGTCCCTGGCACAATGTATCTGATCATGGGGGTCCCTGGCACAATGTATCTGATCATGGGGGTCCCTGGCACAATGTATCTGATCATGGGGGTCCCTGGCACAATGTATCTGATCACGGGGGTCCCTGGCACAATGTATCTGATCATGGGGGTCCCTGGCACAATGTATCTGATCATGGGGGTCCCTGGCACAATGTATCTGATCATGGGGGTCCCTGGCACAATGTATCTGATCATGGGGGTCCCTGGCACAATGTATCTGATCATGGGGGTCCCTGGCACAATGTATCTGATCATGGGGGTCCCTGGCACAATGTATCTGATCATGGGGGTCCCTGGCACAATGTATCTGATCATGGGGGGTCCCTGGCACAATGTATCTGATCATGGGGGTCCCTGGCACAATGTATCTGATCATGGGGGTCCCTGGCACAATGTATCTGATCATGGGGGTCCCTGGCACAATGTATCTGATCATGGGGGTCCCTGGCACAATGTATCTGATCATGGGGGTCCCTGGCACAATGTATCTGATCATGGGGGTCCCTGGCACAATGTATCTGATCATGGGGGTCCCTGGCACAATGTATCTGATCACGGGGGTCCCTGGCACAATGTATCTGATCATGGGGGTCCCTGGCACAATGTATCTGATCATGGGGGTCCCTGGCACAATGTATCTGATCACGGGGGTCCCTGGCACAATGTATCTGATCATGGGGGTCCCTGGCACAATGTATCTGATCACGGGGGTCCCTGGCACAATGTATCTGATCATGGGGGTCCCTGGCACAATGTATCTGATCATGGGGGTCCCTGGCACAATGTATCTGATCACGGGGGTCCCTGGCACAATGTATCTGATCATGGGGGTCCCTGGCACAATGTATCTGATCACGGGGGTCCCTGGCACAATGTATCTGATCATGGGGGTCCCTGGCACAATGTATTTGATCATGGGGGTCACTGGCACAATGTATCTGATCACGGGGGTCCCTGGCACAATGTATCTGATCATGGGGGTCCCTGGCACAATGTATCTGATCATGGGGGTCCCTGGCACAATGTATCTGATCACGGGGGTCCCTGGCACAATGTATCTGATCATGGGGGTCCCTGGCACAATGTATCTGATCATGGGGGTCCCTGGCACAATGTATCTGATCATGGGGGTCTCTGGCACAATGTATCTGATCATGGGGGTCCCTGGCACAATGTATCTGATCATGGGGGTCCCTGGCACAATGTATCTGATCACGGGGGTCCCTGGCACAATGTATCTGATCACGGGGGTCCCTGGCACAATGTATCTGATCACGGGGGTCCCTGGCACAATGTATCTGATCATGGGGGTCCCTGGCACAATGTATCTGATCATGGGGGTCCCTGGCACAATGTATCTGATCACGGGGGTCCCTGGCACAATGCATCTGATCATGGGGGTCCCTGGCACAATGTATCTGATCACGGGGGTCCCTGGCACAATGTATCTGATCACGGGGGTCCCTGGCACAATGTATCTGATCATGGGGGTCCCTGGCACAATGTATCTGATCATGGGGGTCCCTGGCACAATGTATCTGATCACGGGGGTCCCTGGCACAATGTATCTGATCATGGGGGTCCCTGCCCTGGCACAATGTATCTGATCACGGGGGTCCCTGGCACAATGTATCTGATCATGGGGGTCCCTGGCACAATGTATCTGATCATGGGGGTCCCTGGCACAATGTATCTGATCATGGGGGTCCCTGGCACAATGTATCTGATCATGGGGGTCCCTGGCACAATGTATCTGATCACGGGGGTCCCTGGCACAATGTATCTGATCATGGGGGTCCCTGGCACAATGTATCTGATCATGGGGGTCCCTGGCACAATGTATCTGATCATGGGGGTCCCTGGCACAATGTATCTGATCATGGGGGTCCCTGGCACAATGTATCTGATCATGGGGGTCCACAAAAGGGGGAGAACTCTGCTCATGGGAACACGCTCACGTCAAAGAGATTCTACATAATGAGGCGAAACTCCTGAAATACTTGGACTCACCAGTAGATGGCGCAGCGGTACTGCGCCAATAGGACGGCAACCCTTTGTCTATATTAAGATGTAACACCTCAAACACGCGCGTAAACATGCATGGTGGCGCGCGCACGTAAACATGCACGCGCACACACGCACGTACACACACGCACGTAAACATGCACGCGCACACACGCGCCCTGACTTTCTGAATGAATATGTTACTAATTGATGCTTTGATCCTTTCATAAACATGATAAATAAATGAGTATTATAATACTCTCAATATCAATATAATGAGAGTTCTATTTATGAGCAGGCTACATTAAAACAGGCTCAAGAAATTGTCAGTGATGTTTACCCATGTTTTACATGGCGAGTTTGTACTTCTGCCCTCTGGGAGAAGATACAAAGAACCAAAGTGGAAGTACATTAGATTTAAAAAGTTGTTTGTATCAGTATCAACTAAGATGCTGAACGAGGCTCTGAAACAGCAGTAACTACGTGAGGCCTGATTATCCACATCATGTGTGCAATTGTGTGATGTTTACCTTGACCTTGAGTAGAATAGGATAAAAACAAGTTCTTGTTTTGTACAGCGTGACTTTTCAATGTTTTTTTAGTTTTTTTTAAAGTATACCAATATGGCTCTGGTTGTTACTACGGGACTTAACCCATTCTGGGCGGGCCCTTTTGGTGTTAGCATTATGTTGTGCTTTAGCTATTGAAAAATAGCAGATCTACAAGCTCATAGCGCGCCACCGAGTGGCACGCTACGAGCTTGTAGGTCTGCCAAACATTGCTTTTAATTGATCTTTTATTTTTTATTTGTGTCCTCACTGCATTGCATTACTGCTTGTTTTTAATGTTGTTGCCTTGCTTTTCTTTTATTCTCCATTTTTCTGTAAAGCACTTTGAGCTGCATTTCATGTCATGAAAGGTGCTATACAAATAAAGTTTTATTATTATTATTATTGCTATTTTTTTAAAGTCGAAGAACGACTGACCATAGAAACATAGCTTTTTCAGAAAACTGTCAGGATGTAGAAGACATTTTTTTAGAATCTGATCTCAGGTCAGAATTAAAACTGTCAGGATGTAGAAGACATTTTTTTTAGAATCTGATCTCAGGTCAGAATGAAAACTGTCAGGATGTAGAAGAACATTTTTTAGAATCTGATCTCAGGTCAGAATGAAAACTGTCAGGATGTAGAAGACATTTTTTTAAAATCTGATCTCAGGTCAGAATGAAAACTGTCAGGATGTAGAAGACATTTTTTTAGAATCTGATCTCAGGTCAGAATGAAAACTGTCAGGATGTAGAAGACATTTTTTTAGAATCTGATCTAAGGTCAGAATGAAAACTGTCAGGGTGTAGAAGACTTTTTTTTAGAATCTGATCTCAGGTCAGAATGATAACTGTCAGGATGTAGAAGAACATTTATAGAACCTGATCTCAGGTCAGAATGAAAACTGTCAGGATGTAGAAGACATTTTTTTAGAATCTGATCTCAGGTCAGAATGAAAACTGTCAGGATGTAGAAGACATTTTTTTAGAATCTGATCTCAGGTCAGAATGAAAACTGTCAGGATGTAGAAGAACATTTTTTTAGAATCTGATCTCAGGTCAGAATGAAAACTGTCAGGATGTAGAAGACATTTATAGAATCTGATCTCAGGTCAGAATGAAAACTGTCAGGATGTAGAAGAACATTTTTTTAAGAATCTGATCTCAGATCAGAATGAAAACTGTCAGGATGTAGAAGACATTTTTTTAGAATCTGATCTCAGGTCAGAATGGATTAATGTGAGTTTGGCCCTCTTTGCTCACGTATTAGTGTGTATTGCACGGTGCGCTATGTATCCAAACGCACCTCAGGGCATGATGTCAGCAACACAGCTGCACATAATAACAGCATGAATAATCAAGGGTGTGTTGGATTCGAGGTGTGTGTGAGAGGGTTTGTCCAAAGTGACTGAGGGACGCGCCCCCCACGGCTCCGGGCATGACGGGCACACCTCCAATCTAAACACCAATGTTACTCATTTTATATTAAAATAGCAGATCTACAAGCTCTACAACGAGCTTGTAGATCTGCAATTTTTTGGAAAAAATCTGGAAAATGTGGCGCCTTGACATTGAAATAGTTTGAGAACTACTGACATCGAAACATAGGGGTTTTTTTCTTCAGAAAACTGCCGGGATTTAGAAGAACATTTGTAGAATCTGGTCTCAAGTCTAATTGGGCTGAAGAGTATTGAGGATGTGTGGATCTGAACAACATAATCAGATCTTTAACCCATTCTGAACGGGAACCCGTTTTGGTGTCAGCATCATGTTATGCTTTAGCTATTGAAAAATAGCAGATCTACAAGCTCATAGCGCGCCACCGAGTGGCGCGCTATGAGCTTGTAGGTCTGCTAATTTTGAAAAATCGAAGAACGACTGACATTTTTAGAATCTGATCTCAGGTCAGAATGGGTTGATCAGACCAGTGTGTGTCCAGTGGAAACCTCGTATGAATCTGATCTCAGGTCAGAATGGGATAAACACTTATTTACTGACCAACAACATAATGTTATATCAGATCTATAAACAACACCATAATGTTATATCAGATCTATAAACAACACCATAATGTTATATCAGATCTATAAACAACACCATAATGTTATATCAGATCTATAAACAACAACATAATGTTATATCAGATCTATAAACAACAACATAATGTTATATCAGATCTATAAACAACACCATAATGTTATATCAGATCTATAAACAACAACATAATGTTATATCAGATCTATAAACAACAACATAATGTTATATCAGATCTATAAACAACAACATAATGTTATATCAGATCTATAAACAACAACATAATGTTATATCAGATCTATAAACAACAACATAATGTTATATCAGATCTATAAACAACAACATAATGTTATATCAGATCTATAAACAACAACATAATGTTATATCAGATCTATAAACAACAACATAATGTTATATCAGATATATAAACAACAACATAATGTTATATCAGATCTATAAACAACACCATAATGTTATATCAGATCTATAAACAACAACATAATGTTATATCAGATCTATAAACAACAACATAATGTTATATCAGATTTATAAACAACACCATAATGTTATATCAGATATATAAACAACAACATAATGTTATATCAGATCTATAAACAACAACATAATGTTTTATCAGATCTATAAACAACAACATAATGTTATATCAGATCTATAAACAACAACATAATGTTCCGTCAGATCCCAGAGTCTCTAAACACTTCTTAGCACGTTGAAAGAATTACAGCCAA
>NC_137881.1:1103041-1170541 GCF_963924005.1 Protomyctophum bolini | reverse complement strand
TGACTGTTCTCTACTTTAAACCAAACCTCTTCATTAGAGCAGAAACTGTAGTAACTCTAATAATAGTGACTGTTCTCTACTTTAAACCAAACCTCTTCATTAGAGCAGAAACTGTAGTAACTCTAATAATAGTGACTGTTCTCTACTTTAAACCAAACCTCTTCAATAGAGCAGAAAGTGAAAGCGGCCCGTAGCGTGGGTAGTTATAGTTAGTGTGTAAATAACTCTACAAGTCGAGGCCTATATAAGTTGCACAATGCTATTTTCCCCCCTTAAAGATTCCCTTTCACAACACATTCCTTGCATCTCATTCTTGTATCCGGTGTCACCGTGTGACAGGAACATCCAGGCCTCACTACACCTGGAACCAGGAAGCCTGAACTACACCTGACCTGACACAACTACACCTGGAACCCGTGGTGTCAGACAGGCAGCCTGGACTACACCTGACCTGACACAACTACACCTGGCTGGAACCAGTGGTTCCCAAAGTGGGGTCCGGGGACCCCCAGGGGTCCTCGAGGGAGTTCCAGGGGGTCCCCAACTAAATGATAGTTAGGAACCAAATGGACCCTTATGGGTCTGTAACTCTGAGAGTGTACAAATGGAACCAAAATGGAACCTTATGGGTCTGTAACTCTGAGAGTGTACAAATGGAACCAAATGGACCCTTATGGGTCTGTAACTCTGAGAGTGTACAAATGGAACCAAATGGGCCCTTATGGGTCTGTAACTCTGAGAGTGTACAAATGGAACCAAATGGACCCTTATGGGTCTGTAACTCTGAGAGTGTACAAATGGAACCAAATTACAAACCCTTATGGGTCTGTAACTCTGAGGGTGTACAAATGGAACCAAATTACAGACCCTTATGGGTCTGTGACTCTGAGAGTGTACAAATGGAACCAAATTACAGACCCTTATGGGTCTGTAACTCTGAGAGTGTACAAATGGAACCAAATTACAGACCCTTATGGGTCTGTAACTCTGAGAGTGTACAAATGGAACCAAATGGACCCTTATGGGTCTGTAACTCTGAGAGTGTACAAATGGAACCTTATGGGTCTGTAACTCTGAGAGTGTACAAATGGAACCAAATTACAGACCCTTATGGGTCTGTGACTCTGAGAGTGTACAAATGGAACCAAATTACAGACCCTTATGGGTCTGTGACTCTGAGAGTGTACAAATGGAACCAAATTACAGACCCTTATGGGTCTGTAACTCTGAGAGTGTACAAATGGAACCAAAAGGACCCGTCAGAGTTAAGACTAATGCATGTCAAACCGGCGGTCCTTGAAGTTAAACGGGTTGAGAATCACTGCTAGAGAGACATATAAATCTTCTCTTATGGGGGGTCCCTAGCATTATCTCTTCAGATGGGGGGTCCGCGGGGCTAATTAGTGTCAAATTGGGGGTCCTGGACATGAAAAGGTTTGGGAGCTACACAGAATATACTCCTCAGCCCAGAGTATTTAAGTATTAAACAAACCCTCCCACATTAAAAAAACAAACAAACACATCAGGAGTGATTTCACCTGAGAAACAGTCAGACGGACCACACCCTGTTATGTTCTGTTCTGTTCTAATCTGATCTGATTCACTTCTTATTCCTCACTTAGAGGACAAATGATCCCATGAGAACGGCGTCTCTCTCTCTCTCACCAATTTAGTTTCCTTTGTCACTACGAGGGGAGAAAGAGAGGCGTCAACTCCCCGCGTGTACCACGAGATCTCCTAAAAGACGTGTCCCGGCAGGCGGGGACGGCCGAGCCCTGCTGGGTTCGTCAACAGGAGCAGAATGATCACCTCACCAGGCTCACCTCCGCCCCGCAGCAGAATGATCACCTCACCTCACAGAGGAGTTCGCTCTGCAGCAGAATGATCACCTCACCTCACAGAGGAGTTCAGTTCGCCCCGCAGCAGAATGATCACCTCACCTTACGAGAGGAGTTCAGTTCGCCCCGCAGCAGAATATGTACGACTGACAGGGAAATAAAGAAGACTCCGTTTTCGATGGCCAAAATAATTTACGGCTGAGATTTGACACGTAATACAAGCGATGCGATGCGATACGTCTGTCTGTCTGTCTGTCTGTCTGTCTGTCTGTCTGTCTGTCTGTCTGTCTGTCTGCATTATATATATATATATACCGACTAAGACAAATAAACGCATCTGTGTCACAAACAGCAGATCTACAAGCTCATATAGCATGGCACTGAGTGCCGCGCTACGAGTGAGAAATGTGGCGCAAATCTTATATTCTTTCGTTTTTAACTCAAATATTTGTTTCTGAGGGGTCCCTGGAACAAAATAGTTTGAGATGGGGGTGGCCAAATATATATTATATATATATATATATATATATATATATATATATATATATATATATATATATATATATATAATTCTGGGGGTCCTTGACATGAAATAGTTTGAGGACCACTGACATTCTTTCAGAAAACGGTCATGATTTAGAAGCCATTTGTAGAATCTGGTCTCAGGTGTTGAAGGGTTAAAAGGTGTTCCTAAATGACACAGGTGGTGCACAGCAGTGATTTTATGTCGGTCTGTGTGCGTGTGTGTGTGTGCGTGCGTGCGCAGCGTGCATGTGTGTGCGCTCGCGTGTGTGCAGGGAGGAACGCCTCAGGGATCAACATGACACTTCCTGCGTACATCCATCATAGTGGATGTAATTAACCTCCAGCTAGCCTAGCACGCTAGCTGCTATGACCTGTGGCCCTAGAGGTCACTGTTATTGTTACTGTTATTGTGCCGTTAACTGTTGTAAAATTGCAATATTAACACTCAAAGGGTGTGCGTTACCGTCATTAATGCACGCCTGCGTTGATGCAGGAACGAAGCTGAAGGCGAGTCCCGTAGGCATCGATGGCGGTGGGTTTGGTTTCGTGAGGTCCCTTGACTATACAGTTGACTGTACAGTTTAGGTGATCATGGTTCTACTCACAGCTTGGTGCATGTGTACAGTAGCCGTACAGTAGCCAGTAGGTGTTCATGGGTTACGTGCACACTACAGTAGGTATTAATAGCTTTACTCACAGCTTCTCTGATGCAGAGCTTCTTCAGTAGTAGTAGTATAGTGTAGTGTAGTGTAGGTGTAGTTTAAGGTTAGTATTAATAGTCTTACTCACAGCTTCTCTGATGCAGAGCTTCTTCAGTAGTAGTAGTATAGTGTAGTGTAGTTTAAGGTTAGTATTAATAGCTTTACTCACAGCTTCTCTGATGCAGAGCTTCTTCAGTAGTAGTAGTAAAGTGTAGGTGTAGTTTAAGGTTAGTATTAATAGTCTTACTCACAGCTTCTCTGATGCAGAGCTTCTTCAGTAGTAGTAGTAGTATAGTGTAGGTGTAGTTTAAGGTTAGTATTAATAGTTTTACTCACAGCTTCTCTGATGCAGAGCTTCTTCAGCTCCAGAACACAGAGCTCCAGACGGTCCTGCAGAGACTGATGTTTGAGCTTCATGGCCCGGGTGTGGGTGGAGACGTCCTTCAGTCCTCCTGTGGAGACGTCCTTCAGTCCTCCTGTGGAGACGTCCTTCAGTCCTCCTGTGGAGACGTCCTTCAGTCCTCCTGTGGTGGGACTGTCACTACCTAGAAGAATAATAATAATACAATATTATAATATATAATAAACTACTGTATAATACATGATAAAAACACAGTATGGGTGGAGACGTCCTTTAGTCCTCCTGTGGTGGGACTGTCAGTACCTATAATAATAATAATAATAATACAATATTATATAATATCTACTCTGTGTGTGTGTGCGTGCGTGCGTCTGTGTCTGTGTCTGTGTGGGTGTGTGTGTGAGTGTGTGTGTGCGTGCGTGCGTGCGTGCGTGCGTGCGTGCGTCTGTGTCTGTGTGGGTGTGTGTGTGTGTGTGTGCGTGCGTGCGTGCGTGCGTGCGTGTGTGAGAGGTCACGTCCTTGGTGTCATAGGACCGTCAGAACCTCATGATGCAATAGGAACCAGTCAGAACCCGAGTCACATGATGCAATGATCTAGTCATACAGGATGTTCACATCTGGATATCTAGATATGTCTTAGATTTGATTCAGTTTGTCGGTGAAAAAAGGAAGTTGACGAACATGTTTGGTCATAGTTTGAGTCTCCACTGGATGAAAACCTCCACCTTCAGAGTTCTCCTATTATTCTCCACAACACTACAGTTATATCCTGTGTCTACACCAGAGGTTCCCGCACTTTTTTGCCTTTCTAAATTACAACAAGGTCTGCCAAACATTATTATCCCATTGCTGAAAATATTTACTAAATGTACCCACATTGCATTGTGGGTCTGAGCTGAGCCCTATCTGATGTCAATCAATGAAGTCACCTTCAAACTCCAAGTGGCAGATGACTTTTCGCTTTTTTGATTGTATATATTTTAGGGCCAGGTCATGTGATGGACTGGTAGATCAGATCTTTTGGGCAGCGCTGCATTACTCTGATCTACACTACTCAGAGTAATACATTACTCTGATCTACACTACTCAGAGTAATACATTACTCTGATCTACACTACTCAGAGTAATACATTACTCTGATCTACACTACTCAGAGTAATACATTACTCTGATCTACACTACTCAGAGTAATACATTACTCTGATCTACACTACTCAGAGTAATGCATTACTCTGATCTACACTACTCAGAGTAATACATTACTCTGATCTACACTACTCAGAGTAATACATTACTCTGATCTACACTACTCAGAGTAATGCATTACTCTGATCTACACTACTCAGAGTAATACATTACTCTGATCTACACTACTCAGAGTAATACATTACTCTGATCTACACTACTCAGAGTAATACATTACTCTGATCTACACTACTCAGAGTAATACATTACTCTGATCTACACTACTCAGAGTAATACATTACTCTGATCTACACTACTCAGAGTAATGCATTACTCTGATCTACACTACTCAGAGTAATGCATTACTCTGATCTACACTACTCAGAGTAATGCATTACTCTGATCTACACTACTCAGAGTAATGCATTACTCTGATCTACACTACTCAGAGTAATACATTACTCTGATCTACACTACTCAGAGTAATACATTACTCTGATCTACACTACTCAGAGTAATACATTACTCTGATCTACACTACTCAGAGTAATGCATTACTCTGATCTACTCTAGTTTTTCCTTCTTTAATTTTTTTTTCTTTGACGTTATTATAATGATCATTAGACTCAGGGCAGAGTTCAGTTTTAATGAATGTAGAATGCAGGATGTAATTTACACACTAATGTGAGGGACTTCATTTATTTGACTGCATTTTTTTAAATAGTTTATTTAAAACCAAAAGTACTCTCTCACACACTTGCCAGTGTGCCAGTGATCACCCTCCTTTGTGCCAATGTTGGCACTGGTGCCTACGGTTGCCTACCCCTGCCCTGGCTGATCTACACTTTCACACAACAGGCATTTCCTTCTGCCTCAAACTGTGGTTTGAACTTTGAACTCTACATGGCGGTCACATGATGTCATACTATCCAGTTCACTTTCACACTTTCAACAAAGAAAGAATTTATCTCTGGATCTCTCCGTTCAACACCTATACCGTTTCAACCAGAGCTTATCTTTCAATCTCTTTTCAACAGAATAAAACGTATCTTTTAAAACTTATCTTTCAGTCTCTCTATTCGACAGCGTAGTTCAAGCGGTCAGTGAACGGAACCGGTTGATTTGTGGGTCGCGGTGCCTTTATATTTACAATTTCCTACAATTCATACAAAAAATATATATATCATGAATTAAAACCAAATGCAATGGTTTTAGTAAAGTGATTTCATGAAGAATGTAAAGAAAAATCGAAGAAAATCGAAGCAAAGATTTGAGTGCAAAACGTTCGCTCTGAAATAATATATATTCAAAGATTTGCGCCACATTTTTACGATTAAAAAAGAAAATAGCAGACCTACCAGCTCATATCGCGGCACTCGGTGCCGCGATATGAACAACAGGATGGTTCTCAGTCGCTCTAGAACAACAGGATGGTTCTCAGTCGCTCTAGAACAACAGGATGGTTCTCAGTCGCTCTAGAACAACAGGATGGTTCTCAGTCGCTCTAGAACAACAGGATGGTTCTCAGTCGCTCTAGAACAACAGGATGGTTCTCAGTCGCTCTAGAACAACAGGATGGTTCTCAGTCGCTCTAGAACAACAGGATGGTTCTCAGTCGCTCTAGAACAACAGGATGGTTCTCAGTCGCTCTAGAACAACAGGATGGTTCTCAGTCGCTCTAGAACGGGTTTGGAGAAGAAAAGAGAAAAATGCACTGAGCGTAACGGAGCGTACCGTAACCGTACCGCTCCACAGATTATTACCTAATTCCCTGCAGGTCCAGACTGATATCAGAGCGGAGAGAGGTGTGTGTGTGTGTGTGTGTGTGTGTGTGTGTGTGTGTGTGCGTGCCCCGGTCAGCTAAATAAAACACTAAGGGTTGCCCACCTGAACAGCCATCTGAACCTCAGTCAGTTTTAGTCGACCAAATCTGATTATTTCTTTTCCCCAGGCATTGACGGCGTTGTAATTTGATTTTACACTTGTTCCCCGCGTGAGCTGTGAGCTTGTAGATCGGGCGCTGTGAGCTGTGAGCTTGTAGATTGGGTGTTTTTAGAGCGCTAGATGAATAGAACATAACACACTAGTCACCAGAATGGTTGCTAAGGGCTGAGGCTAAATAAACACTGATACCAACAAGTCGTTGTGTTTCTAAAGACTCATACAATGTTCCTGTCCTTCTGACTGAGAGAGAGAGAGCTTACATTGTATAGAGAGAGAGAGAGAGAGAGAGTCACATGGCTCAATTACTTTGACGGAGGTAAAGAATGCGAGCACAAGACGATGCATTGTGGAGTCGTGGACGCACCATTAGGTGTTGCAAATAAAAATAATGAATTGCTTAATCTCATCTCCCCCAGTGCCGTCGACACCGGGCGAGAGACATAGAGACAGAACAGTGACTTATAACATGCCTGCGTGAGTAGGAGGGGAGACAGAGAGAGAGAGAGAGAGAGAGAGAGAGAGAGAGAGAGAGAGAGAGGGGGGGAGGGAGAGAGAGACAGAGAGCCAGTGGACAGTAGAGACAGGTATATCTGTCTGAACAGGGTCATTAAGTTGCTGTTATGTTTATGTTTGATAATTTATTTTCATTGTTACTGTATTGCTTGTTGTTCATTATTGTTGGGATGTTTGTTGACTTTTGTTTTGTTGTACGCTTTGGCAACGTAGAACATATTTATCATGCCAATAAAGCCTTTTGAAATCGAAATTGAATTTGAGAGAGAGACAGACAGACAGACAGACAGACAGACAGACAGACAGACAGACAGACAGACAGATACTAATTGAATGCCTGGTCTCTGTAAACTAAACAACATCAGATGACTTCTATCCATTACGTAACTATTACGATCATCTACTTGTTCTTCTGTCTGTTCAGAACAACAACATAAAGACCAGAGATAAATAATATGCAAACAGTTATTAGTAATCCACCATAAAGAAATAATCAATAATTATGCTGATCAAATAATGGAAACCGATCCCCATTTAAAGCATGTCGTAATATATGTGAAAGCTGACAGAAATGTGGCGATGTGGGTCAGCTTGTAGATCTGCTATTTTCACCCAACAACACCGCAACGTATAAAATAACGTATTCATTATATTAAAGGCCAAGACATGAACTAAATATAACTATAAATATATAAGTATCAATTCTGATTTGCAACAGCAGAGCCATTCATAAAGCGTGCACGCACACACACACACACACACACACACACACACACACACACACACACCGTGTGTAATCGTTTGATGCTTTCCTATAATAATAATAATGAGTCAACCAGACATTCCGGTGCTCCTCCCCCGCTTGAGATTCTAACTCCCTTTTTTTTCTGTGGAGTTTCTTGACCTCTGACCTCTGACTGGTCAGTGAAATAATGACCACTGCATGGACATGTGGTCATCACAGGTCAGAGGTCACCAGGTCCAGAGACAGCCAATAGAAACCGCAGCCTGAACTGAGACACGCTGGAGTTGGACATCATGTTATGCTTTAGCTATTAAAACAAATAGCAGATCTACAAGCTCAAAGCGCGCCACCGAGTGGCGCGCTACGAGCTTGTAGGTCTGCTATTTATTTTTTTTAATCGTGAAAATGTGGCGCAAAATCTTTGAATATATATTCTTTCCGAGCAGACATTTTTAACTCAAATCTTTGCTCCTGGAACAACATATTTTCAGATGTGGATCGGAGGGCAATTACATATGATTTCTGGGGTTTCCTTGACATGAAATATTGAGCACCAACTGAGGCATGTGTCGCGTCCAGGGGGGCAGTCAGACAGATATTTAACCAGGGGGGAAGTCAGACAGATATTTAACCAGGGGGGCAGTCAGACAGATATTTAACCAGGGGGGCAGTCAGACAGATTGTTTGTGAAGCCACTGAGGAAATGAAAGTTCATATAATGGCCTGTTGTGGCGCTGTCATTGGGCCCAAAAAAAACCATAGCCCCATAGAAGTCCATGTATTTGGGCCCAACTTCACCTAGACTGTATTACCTTAATAAACATGGTCATGAATACTTTCTGCTTCCAGTCACTAGTTTAAAGTCTCATTTCTAATGTCATAATATTCTTTTTGGAAAATTATGGTCCCATTTATAAAAATGACCATAAAGTTGTGTATGTTCTGAGGGGCGTGGCTACCGTTACAGTCTATGATCGGGATTCCTCTCCCACTCGAGTCAAAATAAAAACAAACGAAGAAGAAGGGGGGGGGAAGTCCCGCCTCGTTGTCTGGGCCAGCCAATGGGCCAGCTGGACCAAAACGGATCTAGAAAGATGGCGACTTCCATGGCAAGGACTGACAGGCTTCATTTTACGTTCATGTTAGACCCGCGGAACGCTTTGTCCATATTTTTTACAGTCTCTGGTCATGACGTCTGTTTTAAAGTATTGTACAGTAACAACTACAGTCTCTGTAGTGTTTATGTCGTACTGTTACTACAAAACAATCTAAAATAAAAAGGGATTTAAGATCATTAAAGAGTCCAATACTATATACTTCCGGTCCAGGTAACCGTTTTTCCATAAAACTGTGGGGTGTTTAGGAGGTGATCTTTAGAACCTAAATGGGTATAAGTCACATGTTCTGCTGTGAGGGAGGTGATCTTTAGAACCTAAATGGGTATAAGTCACATGTTCTGCTGTGAGGGAGGTGATCTTTAGAACCTAAATGGGTATAAGTCACATGTTCTTCTGAATCACCATACTGCAGTAACCCTGGGAAAATAATAATTCAAAATGTATAACGTGTTGAAAGTGATTTTTTTTGCTATGTTTTTCTTTGTTTTTTATTTCTCCTATGTTTTTTATTTTCTTATTTTATATTTTATTTTACTTTATGTTTTATTTTGAGTTAGTGTTTGTAAACAATTGTAAGTATTGCCTTTGTTAAATGTTAAATGTTTGTTTGTGTCGGAGCCCAGGAAGACTAGCTTTTGTCAAGGTAAAAGCTAATGGGGATCCTTATAAACAATAAACAATAAACAACACTTTGAGAACCACTGTTTTATGTGGTTTTTCTGTGGAAAACAGACCGAAGATGAATATCTCCGAGCGTACAGAATAAAGACCATAACTATTACATTATTATTATTTCCATAAAGTCTCTATAAATAAAGTGTATTATTAACCCATTCTGGGCGGGAACCCGTTTTGGTGTTGGCTATTGAAAAATAGCAGATCTACAAGCTCATAGCGCGCCACCGAGTGGCGCGCTACGAGCTTGTAGGTCTGCTATTTCTTTTATAAACCGTCAGGATTTAAGACATTTTTTTTAATCTGATCTCAGATCAAAATTCAGTAAAGAACCACCATTCATCTGTGCGTTAGAATCTGATCTCAGGTCAGAGTTCAGTAAAGAACCACCATTCATTTGTGCGTTAGAATCTGATCTCAGGTCAGAATTCAGTAAAGAACCACCATTCATCTGTGCGTTAGAATCTGATCTCAGGTCAGAACGGGTTATCATTATAATCTTCTCACCAGAATGCAGGATGATCCCGCTGTCCGTGTCGCTGACCTCTCCGTTGCACTCCATGATGCTAACGCGTAGCGTTAGCGTCCTAGCGTAGCGTAGCTTCCGTCCGCGCCGCGGTTCTTCACAGGGGGAGGAGCCAAAGGACCATGTCGAGGTTTACTGTGCCCTGAGAAAACGACACAAGGAAATATATTAATATACGTTCTATGAAGAATAATAGTGTTGAACCCCTTTCCAGGCCTCCGCCTCGTCGACGGCAGACTGCTGGGCGAGCGCTGGCGCTCTGGGTCAGATCAACATATGGAATGAATTCATTCATTCTGTACTGGCCATATATGGAGCGTTTCTTGAGTGTACAGTGTTTGATGAGGTCTGGCCATATATGGAGCGTGTCTTGAGTGTACAGGGTTTGATGAGGACAGATCAACATGGAATGGCAGAACAGGTCAGCTCCATATATGAAGATATAAGCGTGGGAGCGATTGCAATGTCTTGAGTGTACAGGGTTTGATGAGGTCTGGCCATATATATGGAGCGTGTCTTGAGTGTACAGGGTTTGATGAGGGCCCAGGTATAGGGCCGGCCGGGCCTTAATTCCCGGGCCTGTTGAGAACTCTACAGAGGCTGTCTGTCTCTAAAGTACAACACATAGAAACATAGGGTTTAACCCTGTGAGAACCACTGACACAGAAACATAGGGTTTAACCCTGTGAGAACCACTGACATAGAAACATAGGGTTTAACCCTGTGAGAACCACTGACATAGAAACATAGCGTTTAAACCCTTTGAGAACCACTGATATAGAAACATAGGGTTTTTCAGAAAAAAACGCCTGTATTTATTTATTTTTTAGAAGCACTGGTTCCCAAATGATTTTAGCTCATTGTGACCCAAAAGTCTCTAGTCTTGGTCAACAAAATGAACACATTAGCCAGAAGTCGAGTCCCGAGTCGCGCCCCACTGTCTTGCAGTGTCTTGCAGTGGGTTAAAGTTTAAGAAGTCACCCAACCTGAATCCACGGCTCACTGAGTCTTCAGTTAATCATTGGCCACAAGGCTGATAATATTGTAGTGATGTCAGAGTGTCTGTGTGTCACTGCAGGTAGTCATCAATGTCACAGGAAACTCCCCAGACGGACGTTTCATTTCAGACACACAGTTCCTTTTTTTTTATATATATATTTTTTATCCCATGATTTTGTAACCCATTTTTCACCCCTGTGTCAATCATCTAATGTGATCCTGGACTCTACACACCCTCCGCCAACCTAGTCCCCATATATGGGGTACAAGGGGAGACCAACCTAGTCCCCATATATGGGGGACAAGGGGAGACCAACCTAGTCCCCATATATGGGGGACAAGGGGAGACCAACCTAGTCCCCATATATGGGGGACAAGGGGAGAGCAACCTAGTCCCTATGGGGGACAAGGGGAGAGCAACGCACTTGAACTCATGCTTCCTTCATGCCTGAGTGTCCAAGTTGCTCCTTTACACCTGACAGGGGGGAGTTTCCCTGGTTGGACATATAGCGCGTGGAAGGAACACGTTATTCCAACCAGTTCCTTTCCCCTCCATCAGGCGCCCCGGCTGGCCAGGGGGAGGCAGTTTAGAGACCAGGATTACTGCATGTTTTTGTGAGGGTACCTACCCTAGGGGACACGGGGAGAACATGCAAACTCCACACAGAAAGGCCCTTTCGCCAACCCCGCCTTCGGGTATGGGCACTGATGACGCGGAGGAGGAAACACGCCGCCAGCACCCACAGCGCCCCGAGCGGGAATCGAACCCAGGACCTTCTAGCTGTGAGGCGACAGCACTACCAACTGTGCCACCGTGCCTCCCTAGTTCTATCAACAACATGTGTATGTAATGCTTTGGCACTAACTAGTCTGTGACTTTATCTATCTATCTATCTATCTATCTATGGAGGCTCTGCTAGGCTATGGAGTCTATGGAGGCTCTGTTAGTCTGTGATGGGACTTGATCTATCTATCTATCTATGGAGGCTCCGGGGTCACTGGGGGGTCACAGGTTGGGGGGTCTCAACAGTAAACAAACCAACATACAGGGACTGGGAGTGTATTGTTGTATACAGGCCAGCCCTAAAAGATACCATTTAATACCAAATGGGTCAAGTTGTCAAATATTACATAAGAAAGAGGCAAATGTTGTGAAAATACAAAGCAGATCTAGATCATCGAGTTCATGTTGTTTGCTTGTAGATCAGATATTATAACAATATTTATCCATGATGGAACCGAGTCAGTCTGATTATAATCAGCTTGTCAAGGTGGGTGGTCCCCAGATATGATTAGTATCTGATTATAACAATGTTTTCTTGGGTGTGTGTGTGTGTGTGTGTGTGTGTGTGCATGCGTGTGTGTGTGTGTGCGTTCATTCATTCATACATTGGGAGGTGAAGGTTCATTCATTCATACATTGGGAGGTGAAGGTTCTGACTGACTGACTGACTGACTGGTCGACTGACTGACTGACTGACTGACTGACTGACTGACAGCACTAATGACAGGCAACACTTCCCCATCATGTGTGCCTCGTTAGGTCTTAAAAGGTTAATTAAAGCACATGAAAAGAACCAGAAACAACGTCTGTCATCTCCTCCGGGAACTCCAATCCAAACGGCAGCATATTTATAGACACATTAACATTATATACACATAAAAAAATTCACTTTTTAAAAACAAAACTCATTCAAGAGCGTTTGCACTTTGAGTGCCTCTCTGTAAAGAGTGAATCAATGCCTGTTCACCAAAGCACAGCATAACACTATTAGTACTGTTGTCATAACTTATGAGTTATGACATGATTATGTTATGAGTGATTGTACAGCTAATTAGCCAGCCTATTAGAACAGTCTACAGCTAATTAGCTAGCCAATTAGAGCAGTTGTTTCTCAAAAAGTGGGGGTCCTTCCTGGGACCCTCAGGGTTCCTTATATGGACCCCTTTACAGGAACCAAATGGACCCTTACAGGTCTGTAACTCTGAGAGTGTAACACATGGAACCAAATGGACCCTTACATGTCTGTAACTCTGAGAGTGTAACACATGGAACCAAATGGACCCTTACAGGTCTGTAACTCTGAGAGTGTACAACTGGAACCAAATGGACCCTTACAGGTCTGTAACTCTGAGAGTGTACAACTGGAACCAAATGGACCCTTACAGGTCTGTGACTCTGAGAGTGTACAACTGGAACCAAATGGACCCTTACATGTCTGTAACTCTGAGAGTGTAACACATGGAACCAAATGGACCCTTACGGGTCTGTGACTCTGAGAGTGTAACACATGGAACCAAATGGACCCTTACAGGTCTGTGACTCTGAGAGTGTAACACATGGAACCAAATGGACCCTTATGGGTCTGTGACTCTGAGAGTGTAACACATGGAACCAAATGGACCCTTACAGGTCTGTGACTCTGAGAGTGTAACACATGGAACCAAATGGACCCTTACAGGTCTGTGACTCTGAGAGTGTAACACATGGAACCAAATGGACCCTTACAGGTCTGTGACTCTGAGAGTGTAACACATGGAACCAAATGGACCCTTACAGGTCTGTGACTCTGAGAGTGTAACACATGGAACCAAATGGACCCTTACAGGTCTGTGACTCTGAGAGTGTAACACATGGAACCAAATGGACCCTTACAGGTCTGTGACTCTGAGAGTGTAACACATGGAACCAAATGGACCCTTACAGGTCTGTGACTCTGAGAGTGTAACACATGGAACCAAATGGACCCTTATGGGTCTGTGACTCTGAGAGTGTAACACATGGAACCAAATGGACCCTTACGGGTCTGTGACTCTGAGAGTGTAACACATGGAACCAAATGGACCCTTACAGGTCTGTGACTCTGAGAGTGTACAACTGGAACCAAATGGACCCTTACAGGTCTGTAACTCTGAGAGTGTAACACATGGAACCAAATGGACCCTTACAGGTCTGTAACTCTGAGAGTGTACAACTGGAACCAAATGGACCCTTACAGGTCTGTAACTCTGAGAGTGTACAACTGGAACCAAATGGACCCAGTATACGGGTCCCTTTGGTTCCATTTGTTATCAAGGGGTCCTTGAAATTTAAATATTTCACAACTAACTCTCCTAGAAGAAAAGACTCCTGTCCCGAAGAAGATAAAAGTGAATGAGTTATGAAAATGCACAGATCAGGACAGTATATAAACTATACATATAGGCTACGAGAACGCACTGTTAAATAAAACACTTACTTTCATTGGCAGCTCAGAAAGAAAGACAGAAAAATCCCTGATAAACGGGAGACTCTGGAGTCGTCTAGAATCCCTCGTATTGAATGTGAAGCAACAAGAGTTACAATGCTGGGAGAGAGAGTAGGTGTGTGTGAGAGAGAGAGAGAGAGAGAGACGCACCCACTTCTTACTGCTAGTGAGACTCGCCCATTGAGGGGGGCGTGGCCACGAGGCCACGCACAGGAGTGGGGGGGGGGGGGGGTCAGGGTTGCCAGATTTAGTGAGAGATCAGATATAAGCAACCAGGACTGTGGAGAAAAGAAGTGATTATCTGTTCTATAGTCTGCCGCAGCGAATTAAAAATAGACGATCTACAAGCTCCCACTAATTAAAGGTAGGTAGTTCAACCAAATAAATGCTTATTTTCAATCAGTTACAACCCCCCCCCCCGCATGGAGCCTTGAATTCACATTCTATTTATTTATATTTTATTTTTTAGAAACAAGAACTACACTTTAGAAACAAGACCAAATAAACAACTACACTTTAGAAACAAGACCAAATAATCAACTACACTTTAGAAACAAGACCAAATAAACAACTACACTTTAGAAACAAGACCAAATAATCAACTACACTTTAGAAACAAGACCAAATAAACAACTACACTTTAGAAACAAGACCAAATAAACAACTACACTTTAGAAACAAGACCAAATAAACAACTACACTTTAGAAACAAGACCAAATAAACAACTACACTTTAGAAACAAGACCAAATAATCAACTACACTTTAGAAACAAGACCAAATAAACAACTACACTTTAGAAACAAGACCAAATAAACAACTACACTTTAGAAACAAGACCAAATAAACAACTACACTTTAGAAACCAGACCAAATAAACAACTACACTTTAGAAACAAGACCAAATAAACAACTACACTTTAGAAACAAGACCAAATAAACAACTACACTTTAGAAACAAGACCAAATAAACAACTACACTTTAGAAACAAGACCAAATAAACAACTACACTTTAGAAACAAGACCAAATAAACAACTACACTTTAGAAACAAGACCAAATAAACAACTACACTTTAGAAACAAGACCAAATAAACAACTACACTTTAGAAACAAGACCCCAAATAAACAACTACACTTTAGAAACAAGACCAAATAAACAACTACACTTTAGAAACAAGACCAAATAAACAACTACACTTTAGAAACAAGACCAAATAAACAACTACACTTTAGAAACAAGACCAAATAAACAACTACACTTTAGAAACAAGACCCCAAATAAACAACTACACTTTAGAAACAAGACCAAATAAACAGCTACAGTTTAGAAACAAGACCCCAAATAAACAACTACACTTTAGAAACAAGACCAAATAAACAACTACACTTTAGAAACAAGACCAAATGAACAACTACACCTTAGAAACAAGACCAAATAAACAACTACGCTTTTAGAAACAAGCCAAAACGACCTGCAAACTACCAATATTTACAAGCAACCTTCACAGAAAGAAAAGCCCAATAACGTGGCTTACAATAAGCAGACATGGCAACACTAGTCAGAAGGAGTCATATTGCACTGCTCTGTACTAGAAGTTTGGAAGTGCGTCAACAATAACACTGTACTGATGAAGACGGCGATAACACACGATAGAAACTCTTATCGGTGTTTCTGCTGAACGCTGCGAGGAGATAATATTCATAATAAGTAGAGTGAAACTCTCCCTAATAGCCCTTATCTTTATCTGAGTCTCGAACGTTGCTTTGAAAAGCACTGCCTTTAACCCATTCTGACCTGAGATCAGATTCATACGAGGTTTCCACTGGACACACACTGGTCTGATGAACCCATTCTGACCTGAGATCAGATTCATACGAGGTTTCCACTGGACACACACTGGTCTGATGAACCCATTCTGACCTGAGATCAGATTCATACGAGGTTTCCACTGGACACACACTGGTCTGATGAACCCATTCTGACCTGAGATCAGATTCATACGAGGTTTCCACTGGACACACACTGGTCTGAGTAACCCATTCTGACCTGAGATCAGATTCTAAAAATGTCAGTCGTTCTTCGATTTAAAAAAAATAGCAGACCTACAAGCTCGTAGCGCGCCACTCGGTGGCGCGCTACGAGCTTGTAGATCTGCTATTTTTCAATAGCTAAAGCATAACATGATGCTAACACCGAAATGTGTTCCCGTTCAGAATGGGTTAAACTACATGGAAAATAAATTAAAACTAAACTAAATATATTGACAATTTCATCAACGAATAATAACTAGACTAGAAATGTCAGGAAGGGACTAGTGAGTGGACAAGAGATCCAGTACAAGTCATTTTACACTTGGTTGCATGCTGGAAATAGCAGATCTACAAGCTCACAAAGCTCACAACGCGTCGCAAATCGGTTATTACGACGGCATCAAGGCGCGCCAAAATACATTTTAGTCGGCTAAATCAACTGTAGATTTAGTCGACTAAAATCTTATGTTTAGTCGACTAAAACTAAAATGTGACTAAAACTAAATTAAAACTATTCAAGAGAGACTAATGAATCAGAATTCACTGTACTGTATATATATATATAATATATATCTGAAAATATGTTGTTCCAGGGACCCCCCCCAGAAGCAAAGATATGAGATAAAAACGTTCGCTGTGAAAGAATATACAGTATATTATAAAAACTTGAAGGCATATATATATTATATATTCAATATATATTCAAAGATTTGACAATTTTTCAAAAAGAGCAGATCTTACAATACAAGCTCGTAGCGCGGCACCGACTGCCGCGCTACGAGCTTGTAGATCTTCTTGTGTCACACACTAGGATAATATCATATATAATGTATAATATGTAATATAATATATACTGTCTGAGACGATGACTTTGGACTCTGAGATGATTTACAGCAATATAGACATTGTTTAACCCACTTTGGGCGGGAACCCCTTTTGGTAGAAGAACATTTTGTAGAATCTGATCTCAGGTCAGAATGAAAACTGTCAGGATGTAGAAGACATTTTTTAGAATCTGATCTCAGGTCAGAATGAAAACTGTCTGGATGTAGAAGAACATTTTGTAGAATCTGATCTCAGGTCAGAATGAAAACTGTCAGGACGTAGAAGAGATTTTTTAAATCTGATCTCAGGTCAGAATGAAAACTGTCAGGATGTAGAAGAACATTTTGTAGAATCTGATCTCAGGTCAGAATGGGTTAACTTCTGTCTGCAGCTGCTCTGCCAATAAAAACTCCACTTGTCAAATGAAGATCTATATACTGTATTTTACTGCCACCTCCTGGCTGTTTAAGGGACTGTTCCTGAAACAAAGGCTTAGCCATGGAGGATTTGTTCATGCATTCAGATCATAATTATATCATGACCGAAAGAAAACGTTACTTTTCAGGATAAAAAGAAAAATTCTAAAGCATCAAAAGGTATCAAATCTACAAGCTCTGCACTCTGCTACTGTTGTGTGTGACTTAAGGACTGATAATTGATACCCATAAAGTAATAACCCATGATAATAATTACAGTAGAACTAATTTAGCAGAACTGCCAAGCATGTGAAAAGATATAAAATGATGATTATATCATCATCAATAATGCTATGAGATTCATCATGAATTGGGGATGGTCGACACTATGCCAGTCTAACCAGTGATCCCACACAGGGGTAAGGGGTCGACACTATGCCAGTCTAACCAGTGATCCCACACAGGGGTAAGGGGTCGACACTATGCCAGTCTAACCAGTGATCCCACACAGGGGTAAGGAAGGGGTCGACACTATGCCAGTCTAACCAGTGATCCCACACAGGGGTAAGGGGTCGACACTATGCCAGTCTAACCAGTGATCCCACACAGGGGTAAGGGGTTGACACTATGCCAGTCTAACCAGTGATCCCACACAGGGGTAAGGGGTCGACACTATGCCAGTCTAACCAGTGATCCCACACAGGGGTAAGGAAGGGGTCGACACTATGCCAGTCTAACCAGTGATCCCACACAGGGGTAAGGGGTTGACACTATGCCAGTCTAACCAGTGATCCCACACAGGGGTAAGGGGTCGACACTATGCCAGTCTAACCAGTGATCCCACACAGGGGTAAGGGGTCGACACTATGCCAGTCTAACCAGTGATCCCACACAGGGGTAAGGGGTCGACACTATGCCAGTCTAACCAGTGATCCCACACAGGGGTAAGGGGTCGACACTATGCCAGTCTAACCAGTGATCCCACACAGGGGTAAGGGGTCGACACTATGCCAGTCTAACCAGTGATCCCACACAGGGGTAAGGGGTCGACACTATGCCAGTCTACCCAGTGATCCCACACAGGGGTAAGGGGGTCGACACTATGCCAGGTAAATAAAATGTTGGGACATGTGGAGTTTGCTTTTTAGAGTTAGCCAAACTTGCAGTTTGGCTAACTCTAAAAAGCAAACTCCAGTCCACATGAGGGGGAGGAAAGGGTGTGTGACATTCACAGCATTTCATGTTAAGAATGCGTCTTCATGGTCAGTGTCGTTCACACACACACACACACACACACACACACACACACACACACACACACACACACACACACACCCCTCCCCCCAGAAGCAAAGATTTGAGCGCTCTGAAAGAATATTATATTTGCGACACATTTTCACGATTTTTCAAAAATAGCAGATCTACTGTCCGACAGCATCGAGATATAGGCTACAGTAGACTACAAGTCTACCAACCAGAAGAGGGGGGAAGGGGGGTAAATCCCCCCCCTCTTCTGGGGGGGGACCCCGGACAGCCTGTGTCCGGGTCCGGCCTCCACACCTGCTGTGTAGAACGCATGCTTCACATTCATGACATTGTAAGTCTGTAGACATAGTGAACATAATATGCACATAGTTTCATGATATAGATATTAGATATTCCACATGATTCACCATAACTATACTTTCTACAGTATGTGACGTGTTGCCATGTGTTGTTCTTAATGCTTACTGTGAGTCGCTCTGGATTAAGAGCCTCTTAATTCACACAGAACCCTGATATTCACTGAGGCTCTGTGTAGAATGCATGGTTCACCTTCATTCACACTGAGGCTCTGTGTAGAATGCATGGTTCACCTTCATTCACACTGAGGCTCTGTGTAGAATGCATGGTTCACCTTCATTCACACTGAGGCTCTGTGTAGAATGCATGGTTCACCTTCATTCACACTGAGGCTCTGTGTAGAATGCATGGTTCACCTTCATTCACACTGAGGCTCTGTGTAGAATGCATGGTTCACCTTCATTCACACTGAGGCTCTGTGTAGAATGCATGGTTCACCTTCATTCACACTGAGGCTCTGTGTAGAATGCATGGTTCACCTTCATTCACACTGAGGCTCTGTGTAGAATGCATGGTTCACCTTCATTCACACTGAGGCTCTGTGTAGAACGCATGGTTCACCTTCATTCACACTGAGGCTCTGTGTAGAACGCATGGTTCACCTTCATTCACACTGAGGCTCTGTGTAGAACGCATGGTTCACCTTCATTCACACTGAGGCTCTGTGTAGAATGCATGGTTCACATTCATTCACACTGAGGCTCTGTGTAGAATGCATGGTTCACCTTCATTCACACTGAGGCTCTGTGTAGAATGCATGGTTCACATTCATTCACACTGAGGCTCTGTGTAGAATGCATGGTTCACCTTCATTCACACTGAGGCTCTGTGTAGAATGCATGGTTCACCTTCATTCACACTGAGGCTCTGTGTAGAATGCATGGTTCACATTCATTCACACTGAGGCTCTGTGTAGAATGCATGGTTCACCTTCATTCACACTGAGGCTCTGTGTAGAATGCATGGTTCACATTCATTCACACTGAGGCTCTGTGTAGAATGCATGGTTCACCTTCATTCACACTGAGGCTCTGTGTAGAATGCATGGTTCACCTTCATTCACACTGAGGCTCTGTGTAGAATGCATGGTTCACCTTCATTCACACTGAGGCTCTGTGTAGAATGCATGGTTCACCTTCATTCACACTGAGGCTCTGTGTAGAATGCATGGTTCACCTTCATTCACACTGAGGCTCTGTGTAGAATGCATGGTTCACCTTCATTCACACTGAGGCTCTGTGTAGAATGCATGGTTCACCTTCATTCACACTGAGGCTCTGTGTAGAATGCATGGTTCACCTTCATTCACACTGAGGCTCTGTGTAGAATGCATGGTTCACCTTCATTCACACTGAGGCTCTGTGTAGAATGCATGGTTCACCTTCATTCACACTGAGGCTCTGTGTAGAATGCATGGTTCACCTTCATTCACACTGAGGCTCTGTGTAGAATGCATGGTTCACCTTCATTCACACTGAGGCTCTGTGTAGAATGCATGGTTCACCTTCATTCACACTGAGGCTCTGTGTAGAATGCATGGTTCACCTTCATTCACACTGAGGCTCTGTGTAGAATGCATGGTTCACATTCATTCACACAGAACCCTGATATTCACTGAGGCTCTCCAAGAATCCTGAGAACAGAATCCACGCTCTGTCGAGACACTGAGAACAAAGTCCAGCCAATTCTCTCAGACACCAACGAGAGTCTCCAATGACACCAACTGAACATATACAGCAACACAAAAAGAAAGACATGATATTTGGTTCCGTCTCTCCCACATTAATTAGAGGCCCTGCCCTGCCTTGCACACCACTTTATTTTTTGGGGGAAAAAATAAATAAGTAGTCGATCTACGACCTCACAGCGTGGAGATTGGCTATTTTCACAGTAGTGAAAAAGGGTTTTAGGTGAAGGAACGTGTTAGGTGGAGGAGGGCCCTTTGGCTCCAACATTGTTAGCATACCTAGTCTCTATTTAACTATCATCGTCGATGTTTAACCCCTTTTGGTGTTAGCATTATGCTATGCTTTAGCTATTGAAAAATAGCAGATCTACAAGCTCGTAGGAGCTTGTAGGTCTGCTATTTTTGAAAAATCAAAGCACGACTGACGTAGAAACATAGCTTTTTCAGAAGACTGTCAGGATGTATAAGACATTTTTTTGAATCTGATCTCAGGTCAGAATGGGTTAATGTCAACGGTCTTATCAGGTGTGTTCTGTGAACAAAATCCACACACACAGTCACACACACACAGTCACACACACACACACACACACACACACACACACACACACACACACACACACACACACACACACACACACACACACACACACACACACACCCAGAAAGGTGTGGATTGGAAGGTGGTGCAGGTGGGCAGGGACTCGACCGCTGCACCACCCGAGACAGGGGGCTTTAACCCATTCTGACCTGAGATCAGATTCTAACAAACGTTCTTCCACATCCCGACAGTCTTCTGAAAAAAGCCACGTTTCTATGTCAGTCGTTGTCTTCGATTTTTTCAAAAAATAGCAGACCTACAAGCTCGTAGCGCGCCACTCGGTGGCGCGCTATGAGCTTGTAGATCTGCTATTTTTCAATAGCTAAAGCGTGACATGATGCTAACACCAAAAGGGGGTTCCCGCCCAACATGGGTTAAATTAAAAGATGATCGGATTAAACAATGGTAACCGTCGAGTGGCAGAGTGACAGCTCATCATGTGACAAACATATGCTGCCTGATAAGACCTAGATTACCAGATTAAAACCGTACCACTGCAAGAATGTAACCCATGCCCAGATAAAGACCTCCCTCTGCATGTGGTTCCAACAGAGTATTAAAGTACCACTGTTGTGTTCCCCTCTGAAACAACGGCTCAGGATAATCCTCTCTTTCTCCAAAAAATAATCCTAAAATTTCTTTCCATTATCATTTTAAGACATTTCCCAAAAAAAAATGTCAAAACATTTTCACTCAGCCTATCTCATATAGATATCTCATATCTCATATAGATATTCCACTGTTACTTTCTTAGCTTACGCATGTTTCATGATAAATGTTTTATGTGATGTATTTTTGTTCTTGCTTAATGTAAATCGCTCTGGATTAAGAGCGTCTGCTAAATGCCTAAAATTGTAAATTGTTTTGTAACACAAAATTACATTATGAAAGAACTTTTGCTTTTTGAAAATGTCTTAAACAAACAAAAAAGTAGTTATCATGAGTCCTATACGCGTAAGCTAAGAACGTAACAGTGGAATGTCTATATAATGAAACTACATGCATGTAAACTTTATCGTGCTAAATGGGGGCTAGGGCGAGTGTAATCCATGATGGATTACAGTAAACAAATATAGAATAAAGAAAATATGATGATGGCCATTATTAGGGACAATGTTGAGTTTGTACACACACACACACACACACACACACACACACACACACACACACACACACACACACACACACACACACACACACACACACACACACACACACACACACACACACACACACACACACACACACACACACACACACACACACACACACACACACACAGCAGTGTTGAACATGAACATGAGTCTAATACTCACACCCTCTGACCAGCTGGCTGGACAGAATTCCTTCAGTCCTTTTCTAAGTGGACTGACCACTAGCCACTATGGACTGACCACTAGCCACTATATGGACTGACCACTAGCCACTATGTGGACTGACCACTAGCCACTATGGACTGACCACTAGCCACTATGGACTGACCACTAGCCACTATGGACTGACCACTAGCCACTATGTGGACTGACCACTAGCCACTATGGACTGACCACTAGCCACTATGGACTGACCACTAGCCACTATGGACTGACCACTAGCCACTATGGACTGACCACTAGCCACTATGTGGACTGACCACTAGCCACTATGTGGACTGACCACTAGCCACTATGGACTGACCACTAGCCACTATGGACTGACCACTAGCCACTATGGACTGACCACTAGCCACTATGTGGACTGACCACTAGCCACTATGTGGACTGACCACCAGCCACTATGGACTGACCACTAGCCACTATGTGGACTGACCACTAGCCACTATGGACTGACCACTAGCCACTATGTAGACTGACATAGTGACAGTCAGTTTCCACGAGGCAAGAAAGAATGTCAACGATCTTAAATATTTTCCCAGGTCCATCGACGTATATCCATGTTTGCACCAACCCGACCTCATCCCCCCCCCCCAGATTAGGCCCAAACACGGGGACGATGAATTCGTTCTGCTGTTATGCCACCAGAATGTGGAATGTCATACCGCCATGAAAGACCATCTGTCTGTCTGTCTGTCTGTCTGTCTGTCTGCGATGTGCAACTGGACCTAGACATGGCTTCTAGATTACCAAAACAAATGACCAAGAGTCAAATAATATGTGGCCAAATTTGACTGAGGGATTGCCATTGGATTTTGTTTTTTTCATGTCATATGAAAGCAGGGAATCATAGCTTAAAGATTGACATATTGGTTGTTCAGTTTGACCCACCAGTTTTGGAGATATGGCTTATAGAGTAATGTCTGGCAGAGAAACAGCAAGTTGATAATAAAGTTGATAATTAAAAAAAATAGCAGATCTACAAGCTCGTAGCGCGCCAATAGCTAAAGCACCAAAATGGGTTCCCGCCCCAAAATGCGCTGCACAAGGTGCCTTTTCTTTTCACTTGAGCACCACCTGCCCCTCTAAATGTCTGTGCACGCCACTGTGGATGGTTGCTTCCCTCTCTCTCTCTCTGTCATAGGGTCGATTCATACTCCTATTTTAGAGCCGAATAAAAGTCGGTTCGGCGCTGTAGAGCCTACAATTTGACGTCATTTGAGGTTCGGGGGGGCGGGTACCGTCCTAAAGTCGGCTCTTCGGTGCTACTGAAATTTTCTGACGAGCCGAAATGATTTCGGCACTACAGCGCCGAAACAGGAGTATGAATCGGCCCATAGTCATCATAATATCATCTTCTTCTGTTTTGTCCTTCTGGTTTACAAGAAGAGGAAGCTGCAGGTTTGTTTGTTTGTTTGTTTGTTTGTTTAACTTCCTTTGCCGGAATAACTGCAGTTTTATTATTAGTTTGTGGTTTAAATCCTCCTAAACAAAGTGGTTACCACGGAAACCTCTCTGCATACAAAGAGAACAATGAGCGCCCAAATAAAGGCTCATGCAGGTCAATGCTTCAGAGCTGGAGGTTATGCACACGGCACCGAGCCTTTGGAACGCCACAGACATACAGACAGACAGACAGACAGACACACAGACACACAGACAGACAGACAGACAGACACACAGACAGACAGACAGACACACACACACACACACAGACAGACAGGCTACAACAATCCTGCTCCTTCCTTTCCTTAATCCATTTAAATGCTAAATTGTAAATGGTGCATTTATATAGCGGCCTTTATCGAAGGCACTTCACATACTTATAGTTTACATTAAGCCATTCACACACCGATGGCGGAGGAAACCATGCAAGCAATGAAGGCACCAACCTGCACATCAGGAGCAACCAGGGGTTCAGAGTCTTTGCTCAAGGACACTTCCACACTGACTCTGGGGGAGCGCGCAGGGATCGAACCGGCCACCTGTAAGCCTCAGACCAATAAGGCAACTGGTGACAAATCATGACAATAGACACTATATTTTCGGGGGGCCGAACCAATAATTATAAAGAAGAAGTAAAGGGGCTTTTTCTTCTTTTAACCCATTCTGACCTGAGATCAGATTCATACGAGGTTTCCACTGGACACACACTGGTCTGATGAACCCATTCTGACCTGAGATCAGATTAAAAAAATGTCAGTCGTTCTTCGATTTTTCAAAAATAGCAGACCTACAAGCTCGTAGCGCGCCACTCGGTGGCGCGCTACGAGCTTGTAGATCTGCTATTTTTCAATAGCTAAAGCACAACATGATGCTGACACCAAAATGGGTTCCCGGTCAGAATGGGTTAAAAGTATTAGTTCTGTGTTTATCGTCATGATTTGTCACCATCCCATGTTGTCTTACGGGTCTTTAAATTAATACTTTATGAAACGTCTATAGGGAGAACAAAAAAAATGAATGGGAAATTCTCTCTTCCGGTTCGCTCGTCGTCTTGAACGCCTCCCTACACTTTCCCCACTCTATTCCACCAGAATAATTAGGAAGGCAAATAAAATCATTGCAGACAACTCCCATCCTGCACATCACCTCTTCAATCTCCTCCCATCAGGCAGGAGATATAGAAGTATCCAGAGCTCAACATGTCGCTTCAGGGATAGCACTTATACCCCGTAGCCATTAGACATCTGAACTCATAGATATACTTTAAAAAACTGAATGTAATTTCCTATGCTGCTGGTTTTTGTTTTTGTATTGTACTGTCCTTCTTGTTTGTGTATCTATGGTTGTCTGTATATGTTGAGTGTGAACCAAGACAAATTCCTATCAACTTGTTGACATGGCAAATAAATTGAATTGAATTGAATTGAATTGAAAGGGGGCGGGACTGCGACGCTCTAAATAGTTGGTTCCAGAACCCCAGGGGGTCCCGACTCCCCAGGGGGTTCCCAGCTAAAGTATAGTTAACACAGCATCACAATTATTTTAACCACTTTATGCATTTATACGTTGTTGGCTATTCAAAAATAGCAGATCTACAAGCTTGGAGATCTGCTATTTGTGTGTGCGTGTGCGTGTGTGTGTGTGTGTGTGTGTGTGTCTGTGTGGGTCACTGCATGGCACTAACCCTTTTCAGAAGGGGGTCCCCGGCGGGCAAATACAGTCACACACACACACACACAGTCACACACACACACACACACACACACACACACACACACACACACACAGTCACACACACAGTCACACACACACACAGTCACACACACACACACACACACACACACACACACACACGTGCCTGCGCGTTCAACAATGCCAACAATGACAAGTCATTCCAATCATGTCAGATAAAATGATTAATCCAAGCAGTCTAAATAAAGAGAAAATTACAGAAAACAGCAAAAACAGTCCAAAACATCCTTGAGATTAATTGAATACACAGCACCACAACGGAAACAAGCTCTTGGTCATATTATAGCAACATTGTAAAAAAAATTCAAACTTTTAATACATTATTCAATCTATCAATCCAGTGTATATGAACTGAAATAATAATAAACAAATGATAGTGGCTCTTCCCAGTAAAAACAACAGTGAATATATAATATACTGAATAATCTGCTGGAAGTAACGTTTGTGAACTAATGCATTATATAATTACATTGACTGATTGACTGACTGTATTAACAGTTTGCAGGGTGAAAAATAAAACCCCACACACAGGAATGCACAGGTTGAATCAAGACAATGCATGTCTGCTAGACCGGGCTTGTTTCCATTACGTTGGGGTCCTTCATATTCAATTCATCCCAAGAAGAAAACATCATATCATTCAATTAAGTCACCCACACAAACATGCCTTTATGATGAATTCCTGTTCTGTTCTTTAACTATAATAGAAGTGTCTATTTGTACGTCTCTAAATGTTTTGATGAATTGAACATGGTGGACCCTGTTGTAAACAAGTGCAATGCTTAATTGGGTCGTCCACTCACAGTTAACAGTATATTTGTATTGACTTTGTGCTTGAAATGTATACTGTAATTCTGCAAACTGTTAGTAAATACTTCAATCAATCAATGAAAGTAAAAACATCCAGAGAGAGAGGGGGGGGGAGAGAGAGAGAGAGAGAACACTTCTGCGCATGCGCGCCAGCCGTCTATTTTGGGGGGCAAAAGGGGTGGCAGAAATAACAAAAGCCCCAAAAAATGGAGTAGTTTTACTACTACTACTATTACTACTATTACAGAGCCCTGAGTGGCTGCAACACTACGTCACAGACACTGCTAGCAGCCTGTTCTGTTATGGTCGTTTTAGCACTAAAACTCTGCATGGGAGTTTACGGAACATCAGCAGAACGGTGAACGGCTGGTGTGTGTGTGTGTGTGTGTGTGTGTGTGTGTGTGTGTGTGTGTGTGTGTGTGTGTTGCTACAGCACTGCAGCATGAGAGCCGTTTATAAAAGCCCGTGCACGCTGCACAACAACAACACAGGAGAACCAAAAGATCAAACAAACCCCTCCCAAAGTAAAATAAACGCACGCTTGGATCATCATTAATAATAGGATACAATACAAGCCTGGGAACTTTGAGGAATGCAACCCCAACCCCAACCCCTGCATGCCTGCATGATGCACGACCCGTTGGTTTAGATCGGTTACAAATAAAAACCTTCACGTATAAAAGCTTAATGTTTCGTGACGTGTAGCCATAGATATCCACACACACACACACACACAGCCATGCAGGCATGTTGGAGCTACTTACAGTTAGCTCACACATTGTCTCTGTTCTGTGCTACACAGATCCACTGTGCTCCGTTTGTAGCATCATTAAAGACACACAGAAGATAAACACAAACATAGCCAATAGAACAGGGTGTAAATAGAAACAAAACGATGTCCTTTTACCTGCTTCTGGAGTTCAGAATATGTCCTGGACTGGCCCACATGTACTAGGTGAGAAGGACATCTCTCATTCTCTCTCTCTCACACACACACACACACACACACACACCGCGGGTTGTGTTGGGTGGGGGGGGGGGAACTTGGGGGGGGGGGTTGGAGATCAACTTTGGTTGCAGCAGCCCCGCCCCCACCCACCCACCATCCTCATGGTATGTATTGTATTGTATTCAGATCCATCCAGCTGATGGCTGGTTGCTGTGGAGAAGAGGAGTCTCTCTCTCTCTCTCTCTCTCTCTCTCTCTCTCCACTACACTGTAACTCTACCAACATGTCCTGCTATGTGCGTTGCCAGGTTCTGTGAGAGGAATAATAAGCACGAGGTCTGTGAAAAGAAACCCAAGTAGGCATCCTACTTGAATCCACATACACATGATGTATACAAATCTATAAAAAAAAAAAAAAAGAAATGCAGCTATTTGTCCCAAAGTGACTGCAAAAAAAAGCTGATTTTTTTTTTTTTTAAAGCTGTATTTTGACACTTGCTTTTATGTTTTCTCATGCCAATAAAGCTCATTTGAATTTAATGAAAAATAATCCCAAGTAAGCCAGAACCAGGTCTGGTCCTGTGTACAGGTCCTGGACACTAGACCAGGACCACTATGGGACCATAAGCAGTTTTTATGCATCCGGAACTTCCAGACCCACACCGGCCCGGTTCCGACGAGCAGCCCCACGTCCGAAACGGTCGAGAAATGACAGAGTTACAGTGTGGGGGTCCCCAGGGGGGAGTTTATTAGTAGTAGTTGTTTATTTGGTCTTGTTTCTAAAGTGTAGTTGTTTATTTGGTCTTGTTTCTAAAGTGTAGTTGTTTATTTGGTCTTGTTTCTAAAGTGTAGTTGTTTATTTGGTCTTGTTTCTAAAGTGTAGTTGTTTATTTGGTCTTGTTTCTAAAGTGTAGTTGTTTATTTGGTCTTGTTTCTAAAGTGTAGTTGTTTATTTGGTCTTGTTTCTAAAGTGTAGTTGTTTATTTGGTCATGTTTCTAAAGTGTAGTTGTTTATTTGGTCTTGTTTCTAAAGTGTAGTTGTTTATTTGGTCTGGTTTCTAAAGTGTAGTTGTTTATTTGGTCTGGTTTCTAAAGTGTAGTTGTTTATTTGGTCTTGTTTCTAAAGTGTAGTTGTTTATTTGGTCTTGTTTCTAAAGTGTAGTTGTTTATTTGGTCTTGTTTCTAAAGTGTAGTTGTTTATTTGGTCATGTTTCTAAAGTGTAGTTGTTTATTTGGTCATGTTTCTAAAGTGTAGTTGTTTATTTGGTCATGTTTCTAAAGTGTAGTTGTTTATTTGGTCTTGTTTCTAAAGTGTAGTTGTTTATTTGGTCTTGTTTCTAAAGTGTAGTTGTTTATTTGGTCTTGTTTCTAAAGTGTAGTTGTTTATTTGGTCATGTTTCTAAAGTGTAGTTGTTTATTTGGTCATGTTTCTAAAGTGTAGTTGTTTATTTGGTCATGTTTCTAAAGTGTAGTTGTTTATTTGGTCTTGTTTCTAAAGTGTAGTTGTTTATTTGGTCTTGTTTCTAAAGTGTAGTTGTTTATTTGGTCATGTTTCTAAAGTGTAGTTGTTTATTTGGTCATGTTTCTAAAGTGTAGTTGTTTATTTGGTCTTGTTTCTAAAGTGTAGTTGTTTATTTGGTCTTGTTTCTAAAGTGTAGTTGTTTATTTGGTCTTGTTTCTAAAGTGTAGTTGTTTATTTGGTCTTGTTTCTAAAGTGTAGTTGATTATTTGGTCTTGTTTATAAAGTGTAGTTGTTTATTTGGTCTTGTTTCTAAAGTGTAGTTGTTTATTTGGTCTTGTTTCTAAAGTGTAGTTGTTTATTTGGTCTTGTTTCTAAAGTGTATTGTTTATTTGGTCTTGTTTCTAAAGTGTAGTTGTTTATTTGGTCTTGTTTCTAAAGTGTAGTTGTTTATTTGGTCTTGTTTCTAAAGTGTAGTTGTTTATTTGGTCTTGTTTATAAAGTGTAGTTGTTTATTTGGTCTTGTTTATAAAGTGTAGTTTATTTAAATGTTGTTTAAACTTTGAAACAACATTAGGAAACAAGTTCTAAATAAAAATCAGAAACAATCCACCAAAAAACAAAACAATAAAACAAATTACAAGAAAATAAAACAAGCCCAAAATCGCTTATAATAAGCAGACATGGCAACACTGTTCTGCTATGTGTGTGGGGCGGGGACGATGGGAGGAGGGAGGAGGGAGGGGGGGGGGGGGGGGGGGGGCTGTGCCTATTTAAATATTCTTTCTTGTGGGAAAATGCTGCTATTTGTCCAAAAGTGACTGCAAAAAAAATGCCATTTGTTAAAAATAAATCCTAAATAACATGTGACCTAATGCCTCTAGAACTGTATATATACTTATTACTTACACATTTTCGTGTGTGTGTGTGTGTGTGTGTGTGTGTGTGTGTGGTAGTGTGAGAGCATTTGTCATGTTAATGTTATATGTTGATGTCAACATTAGCCTATACTTTATATTGAGTTGACTTTATTAGTAGGTGAGATCAGGTTCACATGTAGAACCACTCCCCCTGCTGGACAACATGGTGAGATCAGGTTCACATGTAGAACCAATGAACGAGCATCATTGTAATAATAACATGCTTGAATGGTCAAAGACCCACAATCTTTTGGGGACAGCCCCCCAGAAGAGGACTTGTCCCCCAGAAGAGGACACACACACACACACACACACACACACACACACACACACACACACACACACACACACACACACACACACACACGAAATGATGAGCGATATCCGATCTCCGATCCTCTGCAGGGTCATATCTGCCGATAGCGATTCTGACCCATTCTGATATCATACAGAGGACCAGAATGGAAACAAGCCTACAGGCCCTCTAGGGGCTGATTGGCCCAAAGTCTGTTAATAAAGTATTCAATCAATAAATAGCCTATACTCTTTTCCAAAGTACACAAATTAAATGTAGAAAAATGTAAAGTTAATTTTTACATCATATTTGATTTGGCTTTTGTTCTAGACTAGAGGTACTAGAAACCTTCGATTTATATTGAACTGATGATTTTTTTATGTTTAATTTCATTAATTGTGTTTTCTGGTGAAAACCGATTAATTAATCTGTATTATTTTGAGACCGTTCCGATAGCGATATGGCATTCATTGTTATGGCCGATTATGCTACAGACTATATCGTGCTTCCCTACTTCTGAGAACTGGGTTACTTTCTACAGCTTTCAAAATAACACTATTGTAAACGTCTCTATGGTTAAAGTCACACTTAAAAAAATGGTCAACAGGACACATCGCATATGAAACCAAAGCTGAGAACATTTGTTTTACGATAAAAAGTATTGTTCATGTTCGTTCTCTATATATGTGCCCATAACTCCGTTCTACTGGCATGAATATAGAGGAAGAGCGAATTTACTGTGATATAAACGGCGAGTTCCATTTTATTTTGTATCCTGAACTATACGTCAAAACATGTTTAGTATAGGTGTGGAAACCTGGAGAAGATAATGTGGTTCAGCCACACAGAGAGACAGCTTTGTTTTTAACCTGGAGAAGATAATGTGGTTCAGCCACACAGAGAGACAGCTTTGTTTTTCTAAACACAAGATACCAAATACCAGCCCGGAGGCCCGCACCTTTATTTTTGTTTCGTTTCGTTTTTTTATTTATTTATTTTGCTTAATATTTGTTTATTTTATTGCATTGCCCTGGTTCACTTTGCCCCGACTCCCATGCAGGTGAAGCTAAGCTTTCTGCCTCTCTTCCCATCATTTCCAGGTGAAGCTAAGCTTTCTGCCTCTCTTCCCATCATTTCCAGCATCTATTGCTGGGCATTTTATGGGCAGCAGGCAGAGACGAAATGTTTTTATAATCATCACGGGGACGTTTCACACTAAACCCCAAGCGGTTTAGGTTCTAAACACTTAATTTGCAACACTTTTTAAACGTGTCAGTGTTTAGATTATAATCAGAAGAGCATGTCTAAATGCCATGATTGCACTGACTCATCTGGCTACTCCTCATTGTGAACAATAGCCTATTGCAGAGTACAGTACTATGCATACTGTACGCTACCTGGCTCCAGCCCCGCCGGCCCCACGGAGTCTCCGCCACTGGCAGCAGGGACGTGTCTTTGACCCCACGGAGTCTCCGCCACTGGCAGCAGGGACGTGTCTTTGACCCCACGGAGTCTCCGCCACTGGCAGCAGGGACGTGTCTTTGACCCCACGGAGTCTCCGCCACTGGCAGCAGGGACGTGTCTTTGACCCCACGGAGTCTATACGCCACTGGCAGCAGGGACGTGTCTTTGACCCCACGGAGTCTATACGCCACTGGCAGCAGGGACGTGCCTTTGACCCCACGGAGTCTATACGTCACTGGCAGCAGGGACGTGTCTTTGACCCCACAGAGTCTATACGTCACTGGCAGCAGGGACGTGTCTTTGACCCCACGGAGTCTCCGTCACTGGCAGCAAGGACGTGTCTTTGACCCCACGGAGTCTCCGTCACTGGCAGCAGGGACGTGTCTTTGACCCCACGGAGTCTATACGTCACTGGCAGCAGGGACGTGCCTTTGACCCCACGGAGTCTATACGTCACTGGCAGCAGGGACGTGTCTTTGACCCCACGGAGTCTATACGCCACTGGCAGCAGGGACGGCCGGTTCTAGGCATAGGCGAACTAGGCGGTCGCCTAGGGCCTCAACCACTGAGGGGGCCTCGTCACAGGGAGAAGATTTTTTTATTTTATGTATCTCTTAATTTTTTATCTCAAAGTGCACCAGATTGAAGCATTTTCATGGCAAATTTACTGCCCCCCCCCCCGGCGTGGCAAGGCAGGAGGGGGGCCTCATAAAAAAATGTCGCCTGGGGCCACAAAAGGCCTAGAACCGGCACTTTTGACTATAGGCATCTTTTCCCCCCCAGTCTAGCTGTCTGCTGCTGCTTTTCAGAGAGGGGTGTGGAGACATGAAGCTGAGCCCCTCTTCACTTGGGGAAATTACTTCCCCCCCCCTTTTCTTTTATTTTTAAATATTTTTTATCCCACGATTTTGTAACCCAGATTTTTTTTTCTTCACCCAGTGCTAATTATCTAATGTAATCCTGGGCGCTACACTTCCTCTGCCAACCTGGGGGGGGGGGGGGGGGGGCAGTGGACTGACCTCATGCCTCCTTCTATGCATGAGGAGTCCAAGCTGCTTCCTTTCACCTGACAGAGGGGAATTTCCCCCGGCCAGACGTAGCGCGTGGAAGGGACACGTTATTCCAACCAGTTCCTTTCCCCTCCATCAGGCGCCCCGGTTGGCCAGGGGGAGGTAGTTTCAGAGACCTAGGGGACACAGGGAGAACATGCAAACTCCACACAGAAAGGCCCTTTCGCCAACCCCCGCCTCGGGTATGGGCATTTCTTCCCCTTTTTTTTTGCATTAGTTGTGGTTGGTAGCCCAGTGTTTACTGCCCCTACCACATTTACGACAGTGTTCACACCTACGGTTGAACCACTCACACTGCTTACAACGGCTGGTGCCTTGATGTCTCTCACACTGACACGAAGGCAAGGTGAATGCACTTGCAGAAGGTCACGGTGTATCATTGTTTGTTCCTGACAGTTCTTTCATTATCGCCAATAGTTTATCATCGGCCATCTGGTCTTTTTGTAAGGATTTCTTGAGGTCTGCATACTTTGGTTCATCCCGTAGACCTCTCCCAACCGATTGGAGAAACTGATCTTGGATTAGTCCTGAGTTGAAGTTTAGTTCTGTCTGTACTCCTTCTGGAACGGAGAGAAGTCGTTGTCTCAATCCCATTGCTCGGTTTAGAAACGTAACTGGGGTTTCTGTTGGTCCCTGGGTAGCACGGGTGAGTAAAACATACAGTTCTTGAGCATTCACTTTTTCAACTGTCATCTCCCAGTCTTTGTTTGGGGCGACTTTGGAGACTTCTTGTAATTGTTGAATGTAAGATGTTGCCTTTTCTGTCAGTTCCTGAACGCCTTTACTGGACAATGCAAGGGGACTGCAAGGAAACTGAAATTTCGATCTTCAGGAATAATAATGTCTTGAATTGCATCTTCACCGGATTTGCCGTGTGATCCTATCAGAAAATTGTACTTATAATTCCATAGTTTACGTACATCAAACGACTGACAGTTGGCAGTGGTGACGATATCACTAACAATGTAATATTCTTTGCGTTTGTCTACCACTTTAGAGGCCTCATTTGTGAGAGTCAAATGTGTCTGGCTTTTCATATCTAGAGAATCTATGATCTTGCATTTCTCTCTTTTGCAGGCATCTAAAATTCCAGACGACACTGAGATCTCAGATGTCTGGGTATACCCCAAACTGGGTTTTGCTGCAGATAAACTTGCTTCTAACACATTGAGCATTGAAACATTCAGCTTCAAAAAAGCTCCTATGGTCGTCTTTGTCTTTGTTGAAGAACTCACGTGTGAGGCCAGCAGTAGGGGAGAACCCATAATATCTGGAATGTCGCTGAGATGCCCCGGGTTCTCAAACATGGTAGCGAGTGTTAGATCACGTACCGGTTCAAAACTGTCAGAAAAAAATCCGGGAATCTTAACCATCAACAATCCCAATTTTATCCTATGCAGTTCACGATTTGGTCACCACTCTGATCCCAACATCTTCGTAACAAACTTTGTAATTTTCCTAAAAGCCTCCCTTTCATACGGCTCGGTTAGGTTGGTGCTGGACAAGGTGGTTGTTCTGGTCTGTTCCTGCAATGGAGAGCCTCGACCAGTTAGAGGGTCACTCCAGTCTGCACCGTCCTCATCAGGGTCAAAATTTCCCGTTCCCTCTTCGCACGATTCCATCCTTTCATCCATCGTTTCACACGGTTAATCGGTCGGTTTCTGTGGCTGTAGGACGGACAACTGAGGAAGTGAGATTCTTTAAATAGAGCTCTGGAAGACCTGATGTCACACATGATGTCACACATGTCACACATGACTCACATGAGATGTGTAGTCAGTATGGAGATATGAACATATATTGCCACAAATATGAAATTGGACCCCTACATCTTAGAGTATAAACAAGTAAGACGCGCAAACGCGGGAAGCGAACGCAGCTCGTACATATTTGGGTTTTGGATGTATAGCTGCTTTGGGGACTCCTTATATGGTTATGGCTGAGTCATGGTGACGTAAAAGCTTCTGGAAAATGTATAAATAAAATTGTAAAAATATATTTTTTTTACAAAGCTTCTAATTAATTAGATTACAATTTTTAATCGAGTCCCAGCTCTAATCAAAATGCAATGACATCACACTGTCGTCATCACCACAACCATGAAGCCTTTTAAAAAGAATAGTCAGATCAAAACATTATAATTTAGGAACCGTATTGACTTGTAGGTTTTATCAACTCAGATTAATAGATTTTTCTTGTTGTGCCGAAACACAGCGCTGTGTCAGCGGGTGGCGACGCTATGTTTCACTGGACGCTGCATCGGACAGAAGCGTTGGTCACGACCATTCGTGCTGCCGTCGCAGTCGGACACAAGATGTACTGCTTTGGAGGTTTGAAGCGACGGTCTGGCCGGTATCCTGTGCTCGAGGTGAATGTCTTCAACACAGTGTCTCTGCGCTGGGCCACGACGCCTGGAGGAAGGATGTTCTCTCACCTGCCTTTGTCCTACACGGCCACGCTCGTAGAACGTGTGGTCTACGTGTGGGGGGGGTACCCTTGGGGTCAGCTCCATGGCTTTGATGTGGACGCCCGCGTCTGGCTCAGAGGCCTCGGTGTGTCTGGGAGCGTTCCAGAGAACAGGTTCAACCACTCTGCCTGTGTGCTGGGGAAGAACATGTTTATCTACGGAGGAGATCTAACAGGTCGACGGTGTTTAGGACGGCACAGTGACATCTACAAGTTAGACACCAGAACGATGGTCTGGTCTTTAATTATCACCAGAGGAACGCCTCCTCCTCCTACACAGTGTCCCTCTGCCACCATCATCGGGACAAAGATGTTTGTATTTGGGGGCAATTACATCAAATGCAGGGGTTACAGCAACGACCTGAGTGTGTTTGACACAGAGACTAACCTCTGGCTGAGCAGCACACCTTCTGCACAGCTTCTCCCAAGAGGACGCTGGTCTCATTCAGCCTTTGCCTACAATGGAGAGCTCTACATTATTGGTGGCTGCATCTATGGTCAGCCCTTCAATGATCTGTGGAGATTCAGTCCAGAGACTTTATCCTGGAAGGAGGTTAAGCCCCGGGGGAACCCCCCCCCGTATGGAAATATGGAATGTATGGGCCGTTGGGCGACTGTGGTGGGCGACTCTTTTGTCATTTTTCGATCAGGCCTGCACATCTTAGACTTTAATCCTAGTCTGAAGACGTTATGCAAGCTAGCAGTTATTCAGTACGATCTGGAGCAGTCTGAACTCCCACACAACATCAGGTGGGAACTGGCAGCCATGACGACCGATCCAGAGATCCACAACCGATCCATGACGACCGATCCAGAGAAGAGACAGGACGTGGATGTGTCCCTTCTTGGCAGAGTGTTCAAGAGGATCATGCTCAGACTCAGGTCCTAGCCTGACGTCATGCTAACCCTCCACATCAAGGCTCTCGCTTATCCAGCGTCTCGCTGCTACGAGCTGGGGACCTTCTCATGGGACCTTCTTATGGGACCTTCTCATGGGACCTTCTTATGGGACCTCATGGGACCTTCTTATGGGACCTTCTCATGGGACCTTCTCATGGGACCTTCTCATGGGACCTCCTCATGGGACCTTCTCATGGGACCTCCTCATAGGACCTTCTCATGGGACCTCATGGGACCTCCTCATAGGACCTTCTCATGGGACCTCATGGGACCTTCTTATGGGACCTCCTCATAGGACCTTCTCATGGGACCTCATGGGACCTTCTTATGGGACCTCCTCATAGGACCTTCTCATGGGACCTCATGGGACCTCCTCATGGGACCTTCTCATGGGACCTTCTCATGGGACAACCTCATGGGACCACCTTATGGGACCTCATGGGACCTTCTTATGGGACCTTCTTATGGGACCACCTCATGGGACCTTCTCATGGGACCTCATGGGACCTTCTCATGGGACCTTCTTATGGGACCTTCTCATGGGCGACCGTCAAAGTTTCAGTCACGTCTTTTTTTAATCTAGAGAGAATTCGCTTAACTGTGTGTGTCTTCATGCTGGGCAGATTAAAGGTATCACTCTTCTCCCAGTCCCATAACTTAGGTCCTCCCACCTCCTGCTGGAACATCGTGTTGATATTGAGCCCTCCTATCGGTTCATAAGGTTCATTGTTAGACATCAATCTATGGAAAAACAGCGACACATTAGGCAACAACCCTTATTATATTACTAGGCAACACAGAATGGGGTGACTTTTTATTATTATTTCCACAACAGGTATATTAATGACAGTAAAATGTTGAAAATGAGTGGTATCCTGTAGTCAATAATCATTGATTCACTGGGATACCAAAAAACATTTGAAAAAAAAAAGGTTTCTCGCTGTTCTCGGGTTGAATATTGATATGCGATTAATCGAGATTAATTAATTACAAAGCTTCTGGAAAATGTATAAATAAAATTGTAAAAATATATTTTTTTTACAAAGCTTCTAATTAATTAGATTACAATTTTTAATCGAGTCCCAGCTCTAATCAAAATGCAATGACATCACACTGTCGTCATCACCACAACCATGTAGCCTTTTAAAAAGAATAGTCAGATCAAAAAATTATAATTTAGGAACCGTATTGACTTGTAGGTTTTATCGACTGTCCTCAGATTAATAGATTTTTCTTGTTGTGCCGAAACACAGCGCTGTGTCAGCGGGTGGCGACGCTATGTTTCACTGGACGCTGCATCGGACAGAAGCGTTGGTCACGACCATTTATTCTGCCGTCGCAGTCGGACACAAGATGTACTGCTTTGGAGGTTTGAAGCGACGGTCTGGCCGGTATCCTGTGCTCGAGGTGAATGTCTTCAACACAGTGTCTCTGCGCTGGGCCACGACGCCTGGAGGAAGGATGTTCTCTCACCTGCCTAATGCCTACACGGCCACGCTCGTAGAACGCGTGGTCTACGTGTGGGGGGGGTACCCTTGGGGTCAGCTCCATGGCTTTGATGTGGACGCCCGCGTCTGGCTCAGAGGCCTCGGTGTGTCTGGGAGCGTTCCAGAGAACAGGTTCAACCACTCTGCCTGTGTGCTGGGGAAGGACATGTTTATCTACGGAGGAACTCTAACTGGTCGACCGTGTTTAGGATGGTGTGGTGACGTCTACAAGTTAGACACCAGAACGATGGTCTGGTCTAATATCACCAGAGGAACGCCTCCTCCTCCTACACATTGTCCCTCTGCCACCATCATCGGGACAAAGATGTTTGTATTTGGGGGCAATTACCTCAACTGCAGGGGTTACAGCAACGACCTGAGTGTGTTTGACACAGAGACTAACCTCTGGCTGAGCAGCACACCTTCTGCACAGCTTCTCCCAAGAGGACGCTGGTCTCATTCAGCCTTTGCCTACAATGGAGAGCTCTACATTATTGGTGGCTGCATCTATGGTCAGGCCTTCAATGATCTGTGGAGATTCAGTCCAGAGACTTTATCCTGGAAGGAGGTTAAGCCCCGGGGGAACCCCCCCCCGTATGGAAATATGGAACATAGGGGCTGTTGCATGGTGGGCGACTGTTTTGTAATTTTTGGATCAGGCCTGCACATCTTAGACTTTAATCCTAGTCTGAAGACGCTATGCAAGCTAGCGGTTATTCAGTACGATCTGGAGCAGTCTGAACTCCCACACAACATCAGGTGGGAACTGGCAGCCATGACGACCGATCCAGAGATCCACAACCGATCCATGACGACCGATCCAGAGAAGAGACAGGACGTGGATGTGTCCCTTCTTGGCAGAGTGTTCAAGAGGATCATGCTCAGACTCAGGTCCTAGCCTGACGTCATGCTAACCCTCCACATCAAGGCTCTCGCTTATCCAGCGTCTCGCTGCTACGAGCTGGGGACCTTCTCATGGGACCTTCTTATGGGACCTCATGGGACCTCATGGGACCTTCTCATGGGACCTTCTTATGGGACCTCTTATGGGACCTCATGGGATCTTCTCACGGGACCTCATGGGACCTTCTTATGGGACCTTCTCATGGGACCTTCTCATGGGACCTCATGGGACCTTCTCATGGGACCTTATGGGACCTTCTCATGGGACCTTCTTATGGGACCTCATGGGATCTTCTCACGGGACCTCATGGGACCTTCTCATGGGACCTCATGGGACCTTCTCATGGGACCTTATGGGACCTTCTCATGGGACCTTCTTATGGGACCTCATGGGATCTTCTGCTGGTGATCTTCTGCTGGGGAACTTCTTATGGTTATTTCTACATAACTACTATATCTGGACGCACCTGATTAACCGTTCCGTATATACTCGTAAACATGATCTAGATGCCCCCCCCCAAGGAAAAGTGGTTCAGGATCCCCGAGGCATGGTGTAACGAAAATAGAAGATCTACATAAATATGTTTTATTTGTGGACTTTCTTAGACTTTTTTGTTTGTTTGTTTTAAAATGTATATTTGCTATTGACAATGAAAGGAGAAAGTAGGTCAAAGGTCCGCCGAATATGACGTACATTTGTGGAAAGACAAACATTAAATACCGTTTTTAACGACAACGAAGGGAACATTTACGTCACATGTAGACGAGCAGATCGGCTAAACCAATCACATATACTGTTGTTCATGAGATGATGTATGGTGATGTATAATGGTAAGAGCGCCCCTCACTTCACAGGTGTTTCACAATCATTCTGACCTGAGATCAGATTCATACGAGGTTTCCACTGGACACACACTGGTCTGATTAATATAAATAAATATATATACGGTATATTATTTTAAATGTAGGAAAAGAAAATGGGATTTTTACTCGAGTCGTGACCCATAAAAAAAAGGTGCTACCTATTGGGTCTACCAAAGTCTCCCGGAGGGGGCGTTAACATATGTGTCACGTGGTAGCGGCCGCCATGTTGGCAGGCTTTTCTGGTTTGTTTACAGTCAGCGACCATCCGTGTGCGTTCAAATTTTTAAACACCAGAGGGAGTTCAACGAGCTCGTTCCTGGCGCCAACACCAGGATGGAAAGAAAAAACGTGGGTAAGCGTTAGTGGTGGTAGAAGACGGAAAGCATCCTCTTTTGTACAAAATGTCCTGCTCATCCTCAGAGATGCTGTGAGTGATCTGGCTCTGCATTTCCTCAACAAAATGAAGAGAATTGTTGCAAAAAAACTATTTTTTTTTAGTTTATATTACTCCTAAACATTTTGCCAAACATCTCACACACTCCTATCCCCCTGGTGGAGACCTGTGACATCACACACACACACTCCTATCCCCCTGGTGGAGACCTGTGCCATCACACACACACTCCTATCCCCCTGGTGGAGACCTGTGACATCACACACACTCCTATCCCCCTGGTGGAGACCTGTGACATCACACACACACTCCTATCCCCCTGGTGGAGACCTGTGACATCACACACACTCCTATCCCCCTGGTGGAGACCTGTGACATCACACACACACTCCTATCCCCCTGGTGGAGACCTGTGACATCACACACACTCCTATCCCCCTGGTGGAGACCTGTGACATCACACACACACTCCTATCCCCCTGGTGGAGACCTGTGACATCACACACACTCCTATCCCCCTGGTGGAGACCTGTGACATCACACACACACTCCTATCCCCCTGGTGGAGACCTGTGACATCACACACACACTCCTATCCCCCTGGTGGAGACCTGTGACATCACACACACTCCTATCCCCCTGGTGGAGACCTGTGACATCACACACACTCCTATCCCCCTGGTGGAGACCTGTGACATCACACACACACTCCTATCCCCCTGGTGGAGACCTGTGACATCACACACACACACTCCTATCCCCCTGGTGGAGACCTGTGACATCACACACACTCCTATCCCCCTGGTGGAGACCTGTGACATCACACACACTCCTATCCCCCTGGTGGAGACCTGTGACATCACACACACACACTCCTATCCCCCTGGTGGAGACCTGTGACATCACACACACACTCCTATCCCCCTGGTGGAGACCTGTGACATCACACACACACTCCTATCCCCCTGGTGGAGACCTGTGACATCACACACACTCCTATCCCCCTGGTGGAGACCTGTGACATCACACACACACACACTCCTATCCCCCTGGTGGAGACCTGTGACATCACACACACACTCCTATCCCCCTGGTGGAGACCTGTGACATCACACACACACTCCTATCCCCCTGGTGGAGACCTGTGACATCACACACACACACTCCTATCCCCCTGGTGGAGACCTGTGACATCACACACACACTCCTATCCCCCTGGTGGAGACCTGTGACATCACACACACACACTCCTATCCCCCTGGTGGAGACCTGTGACATCACACACACACACTCCTATCCCCCTGGTGGAGACCTGTGACATCACACACACTCCTATCCCCCTGGTGGAGACCTGTGACATCACACACACACACTCCTATCCCCCTGGTGGAGACCTGTGACATCACACACACTCCTATCCCCCTGGTGGAGACCTGTGACATCACACACACACTCCTATCCCCCTGGTGGAGACCTGTGCTCAGAAGGGCACTTTTTCTAGTTATCAATGTTTTTTAAGGGCCTGCTTTGTCAAAACCCAGCCACTAGAGGGCAGCAAAGCATCGGCTATGGAACCGATTCTCTCCAAACAGAAGGACTGGTTCCATGAGTCTGGAAACTACAATAATAATAAATAATACTAATAAAGATTTAATTTAATTTAATTACATACAATAATAAATAATACTAATAAAGGTATAATCATGACAGACTATTATGTACTTTATACACTTTTGGAAAAGTCTCAATACTGCAATATATATATATATATACACACACACACACACACACACACGTCTCTGTCTGTGTGCGTGCGTGTGTGTGTGTGTGTGTGTACGGTTGTAATGCACGTAACACACACGTGACACACGCGTTCCACACCCCCGCAGAGAGTGCAGTGCCCGGGCATCAAGTCGGTCGGACCCACGGTTCTACAGAACCACCACAAAAAGGCTCTGGTCAGGCTCGGCCAGTGGGCCCAATCAGCCTACATCCCCCCCCCCTCTACTCACCTTTCCAATTTCCAGCCTCTGCCTCAGCCAATTGATTATGCCATGCCAATTAACCCCCACACCTGCAAATTGATTACTTAACCAGTCCACTGTTCACAGTCAGTTTGCACTCTGCAGATTGGCAGATACAGAGATCTCCATGTGGGACACAGACAGACAGACAGACAGACAGACAGACAGACAGACAGACAGACAGACAGACAGACAGACAGACAGACAGACAGACAGACAGACAGACAGACAGATACAGAGATCTCCATGTGGGACACAGACAGACAGACAGACAGACAGACAGACAGACAGATACAGAGATCTCCATGTGGGACACAGACAGACAGACAGACAGACAGACAGACAGACAGACAGACAGACAGACAGACAGACAGACAGACAGACAGACAGACAGACAGACAGACAGACAGACAGACAGACAGAGATCTCCATGTGGGACACAGACAGACAGACAGACAGACAGACAGACAGACAGATACAGAGATCTCCATGTGGGACACAGACAGACAGACAGACAGACAGATACAGAGATCTCCATGTGGGACACAGACAGACAGACAGACAGACAGACAGACAGACAGACAGACAGACAGACAGACAGACAGACAGACAGATACAGAGATCTCCATGTGGGACACAGACAGACAGACAGACAGACAGATACAGAGATCTCCATGTGGGACACAGACAGACAGACAGACAGACAGACAGATACAGAGATCTCCATGTGGGACACAGACAGACAGACAGACAGATACAGAGATCTCCATGTGGGACACAGACAGACAGACAGACAGACAGATACAGAGATCTCCATGTGGGACACAGACAGACCTCTTGTATCATCAGGTTCCAGAGTTGCATCGCTCTCCAGTAGGCCGGTGTGGCCGGCGCGGCACGTACAGGTCTAGTTGGACTAATTCATATGTCAGGTTTCACCTGACAAAAAGCTAAAAATGAAGTGGAAATGATTCAAACGTTAGTATAAAAAGGCAGAGGCCGCTGTGTGGTTGTTGATGACATGGCCACGTTTTGGGCTCTGTAATCTCATAATGGTTTGATTGATTGATTGATTGAAATCTTTATTAACAGTTTGCAGAATTACAGTACATTTCAAGCACAAACTCAATACAAAGACTGTTAACTGTGAGTGGACGACCCAATTAAGCCTTACACTTGTTTACAACAGGGTCCACATTGTTCAATTCATCAAAACATTTAGAGACAAACAAATAGACACTTCTATGTAGTTAAAGAACAGAACAGGAATTCATCATATAGGAAGCGAAAAGGGAAAAAAAATATATATACAGTGAGGGGAACAGGGGGATAAAAGAAAAGAAAACGAAAGACAGAGTGTAGGGCGCCTGCACACAACACCATGCGTTGATGCCATGTGTGCATATGTGCAGGCACCCAACACCACGTCCATACAAAAACATAGTACAATCCATAGTACAAAGACAGAGTGTAGGGCGCCTGCACACAACACCATGCGTTGATGCCATGTGTGCATATGTGCAGGCACCCAACACCACGTCCATACAAAAACATAGTACAATCCAGATACAAATTCAGCTTTTACAGAGGCCAGTTTCGAATTGCAGCCATCCGTAGGTGCCCTTTGAGAGCAGTTTTGAAGGAGCCAAGGGATTCACATGTCTTAATGACTGTTGGTAGGGCGTTCCACATTTTGGTCGCATAGGAGCGAAAAGAATTTAGTCCCTTGTTTGTGCCGAATCTGGGTTGTACATGGTTTGTTGCACTCCCTCTGGTGTTGTGGGTGTGGACTTCGTTTACATTAAGGAAGTATTTAGACAGGTACATGGGTATCTTGGTGGTGTATCTAATCTTGTGGACCAGACCCATTGCAAGATGCTGTACTCTGTCGTCGACCCTAAGCCATCCCAGCCTGTCAAAGTGGGCAGGGGTGAGGTGGGTTCGGGGGGTGAGGCCAAGTAGGAGCCTGACCAGTTTGTTTTGGGAGGTCTGGAGCCTTGTTTTAAGGGCCTTTGAGGTGCTGTGGTACCAGGAGGTGGATGCATAGTCAAAGAAACCTTGTACAAGGGCTCCTGTTAAGGTCTTCAAGGTGTTTTTGTCGACCAGTGAGGAGATCCTGTAGAGGAATCTTGTTCTTTGATTGACTTTTTTGATTACGTTGGTGGCCATCTTATCACCGGAAAGATTGGCCTCCAGGATGGAACCTAGGTAGGTAATTTGATCCTTCCGTGTGATAATATCATCACCAACTCTAACCAAGAAGCCATCTGCCTTTTTGAGATTACTATTTGATCCGAAGAGAATGGATTCAGTTTTTCCCAGGTGTAAGGATAGTTTGTTATCAGCGAGCCAGGTGCAGATTCTACCGAGTTCAGAGCTGAGGGTCTTTTCAACCTGCAGTTTGTTCCTGTCCGAGACCAGCAGTGCTGAGTCGTCTGCGAACAGGAACAAGTTGCAGTCACAAGCTGAAGTCATGTCGTTTACATATATTAGGAACAGTAAAGGCCCTAGTATGCTTCCTTGTGGGACGCCACAGCTCACTGGGAGGGGGGGGGACAGTGTTCCGTTCACTTCCACCATCTGTTCTCTCCCCTCCAGGTAGGATTGCATCCAGCTCACTGATGTGCTATCAAAACCAATAGCTTTTAGCTTGTTAACCAGTATGGAGTGGTTCACGGTGTCAAAAGCCTTTTGGAGGTCCAGCATGACCATGCCGCAGTATTTTCCAGCATCCACCTCGTGTTTGATGTGGTCGCTCAAATAGAGAAGGCATGTGTCAGTGGAGTGGGATGTTCTGAAACCAGATTGGAACTCGTACAACAATTTATTAGTGGCAAGATACTTTTCAACCTGTTCATAGACTATTTTTTCCATCACTTTCGAGATGGAGCTTAGAATAGAAATAGGGCGGTAGTTGCCGGGTTCTAATTTGCTCCCTTTTTTGTACAGGGGGGTTACTTTGGCCAGTTTAAAATCTCTGGGGACCTGTCCTTGTTTGATGGAGAGGTTAACTATGTGGGTGATGACTGGAGCTATGGAAATGGCTGAGTCTCTGAGAAATTTGGAGGGAATATTGTCATGGCCAGTGGCCTTGTGGGGTTGGAGGGCACTCAGTTTCTTAAGTACCTCTTAAGCACATGGCACATGTGTCGTCTAATTTGGCTATACTGTAGCTCAGTGTTGTCTTGTCTATTTGGGCTACATTGCTATAAAGATGATGTGATGTCTTTAAAAAGCTAAGAAAACCCTTGTTTCAACAGAATATGGAACTCAAAATGCCCTTAATGGCGTTAATGTGACTGGAAATGAGTCAAATATTGTTTACCTTCGTTCTGAATATGTTGCTTGAATAAATTACATTTTCGTAAGACAACCTCACACATAATAACATACACTCTTACCAGCTGTCAAAACAATGCAATTTACTGCTGTTTATATAGAAATAAAATGTGTATTATGCTTAACCCATTCTGACCGGGCACCCATTTTGGTGTTAGCATCATGTTATGCTTTAGCTATTGAAAAATAGCAGATCTACAAGCTCATAGCGCGCCACTGAGTGGCGCGCTATGAGCTTGTAGGTCTGCTATTTTTGAAAAAATCAAAGAACGACTGACATTTTTTTAAATCTGATCTCAGGTCAGAATGGGTTCATCAGACCCAGTGTGTGTCCAGTGGAAACCTCGTATGAATCTGATCTCAGGTCAGAATGGGGTTAATCGAGTTCAGCCTTTTGGCCCGGCCCTCCAACATATTTTCAGTTGCTTGTGTGGCCCCGTGGGAAAAACAATTGCCCACCCCCTGCTCTATACTGTCTGTATGTGCACTCTGAGGCATTACATCGTGTTTATAGCTCAGCTCAGTGGCCTTGTGGTTAGAGTGTCCGCCCTGAGACTGGGAGGTCGGGGTTCGATCCCCGGCCGGGTCATACCAAAGACTCTAAATAATGGGACCCAGTGCCTCCCTGCTTGACACTCAGCATCAAGGGTTGGATTGGGGGTGGGAAGTGAGGACGCTGGCGTCGACTGTTCGCCGCTTCACCTCCCAATGTATGAATGAATGAACCATTGTAAAGCGCTTTGAGAACTTGGAAATTGCAATTCATTATAACTTGCTTACTGTAAACGACTCTGGATTAAGAGCGTCTGCTAAAAACGCCTACGTTGTAAATGTGTAACTGTAGTGTTGGTCGTGGTTAAATGGACCACGTCAGAGAGGAGACTTAGAGGAGAGGGCTAGCCCGTAACGTGTGTTTCTCTGCCTACATGTACATGTCCTCGTGTTTAACTTGTCTGCTGTAAATCTCCCTGGATTAAGAGCGTCTGCTAAACTGAATTGTACATCTGTAATTGTAGTGTTGGTCATTACATGGACCACATGAGAGACCACATTAGGGGAGTGGGTCATTACATGGACATTAGGGGTGGGGGTGGGTCTGGGCTGTTTGAGGGAATAATACTTATGGCTCCATCAGAGCCAGATGTTCTGCCAGAGCTCCTCCTCTGGTGTGCTTACTAAAACATTCCACTGAAGCTTCGGGGAATAAAAAGTGCTTCACTATAGCCTGGTCTAGTGTCTCTGTCTGAGTCGGCTGGTCCCTCACTTCACTGCTAGCCTGGTCTAGTTACTGGTCCCTCGCTTCACTGCTAGCCTGGTCTAGTTACTGGTCCCTCGCTTCACTGCTAGCCTGGTCTAGTTACTGGTCCCTCGCTTCACTGCTAGCCTGGTCTAGTTACTGGTCCCTCGCTTAGCCTAGTGAGACTATAGTCTGCTCTCTCTGTCTGTCTGCCTGTGAATCTGCAGGGACTGAACGGCACCTTCCGGACAACATGAGAGCTCTTCTCGTGGTGTTGGTCGTGGCGGCGTTGGCCTGCTTTTCCACTGCTCAACACCAGGCGCTGATTGACTACTTGGAGAGGAGACTGCTGGCGATCGAGGTAAGACTCACTCCTTCCTTTAGCTCCCTGGCTGGGTCCATTCTGGAACCCGAGGCTCAGGAAATACATGTTCCAGAGAGAGAGAGAGAGAGAGAGAGAGAGAGAGAGAGAGAGAGAGAGAGAGAAATGGTCAAGGAGAAGTAACAGAAACCTACTGTTTCGAGAGACAGACTGGAAAAGATTTACAAAGCAGTCCAGGAAGCTGAACTGGTTCATGTCAATGAGGATTAATTATAATCTTAAAGGAGCAATTTGTCAAATCTGATGCAATCAAGTACAGTAGCCTAGTTTTCCCAACGCTGCACAGATGCTTTGTGAAGCATACTGTATTTATACATACTGTATTTATACATACTGTACTGTACAGGTGTTATGAATGGATGTTGAACAGGGAGGAGTTGATACATTAATCTCTGTGCATGAAGGTCATTATGATTTATTCTGCCTTTCTACAGTAATACATATTATTGATTTTATTCTGCTGTCTAGGAGCATAACGTTTATTGTCACTGTGTGTGTGTGTGTGTGTGTGTGTGTGTGTGTGTGTGTGTGTGTGCGCGTGCGGGCGTGCGTGCGTGCGTGCGTGCGTGCGTGCGTGCGTGCGTGTGTGTGTGCGCGTGCGGGCGTGCGTGCGTGCGTGTGTGTGTGTGTGTGTGTGTGTGTGTGTGCGTGCGTGCGGGCGTGCGCGTGTGTGTGTGTGTGTGTGTGTGTTGCCAGTGAGACACAGACAACTTTGGTCTGCTTATTAACCCATTAAGAGCTGCATGAGGCCCATTCTCTCTACATTTATTTCATTATTCAACTTGTTCACTGATGCTAAGACGTGTACGTTTAAAAAGAAATCACTTCAAATAACTGTCCATTTTAAAATAGATGTCTTATTGTCAAATGTTTCGGATGAAATGAGATGCGTTTAATGTCGGATGGCTAATAGTCCAACACGGGAAATCCTCAACTGTTCACTGAAGGCTCGAGACCACAATTGACAAAATGTCAGGCCTAGAGGCTGACATTCGTCGTCACAGTTAAATTATTGTAAAAAATCTGCATTAATCTACATTAACTAATTGTTATTTTGATCAATGTTTTCCTGTTATCTCTCCTAATGGTACCAACATCAATACAGCATGGAATTGTGGACAAAATCTTATTCGAAACAAACAAAGAATTCGTTAGTTTTGGGTCCGAGACGCTAAATGTCATCAGATGGTGGTTCCGTGGCTCAGATGGGTCTGAGAGGCTAAATGTCATCAGATGGTGGTTCCGTGGCTCAGATGGGTCTGAGAGGCTAAATGTCATCAGATGGTGGTTCGTGGCTCAAATGGGTCTGAGAGGCTAAATGTCATCAGATGGTGGTTCCGTGGCTCAGATGGGTCTGAGAGGCTAAATGTCATCAGATGGTGGTTCCGTGGCTCAAATGGGTCTGAGAGGCTAAATGTCATCAGATGGTGGTTCCGTGGCTCAGATGGGTCTGAGAGGCTAAATGTCATCAGATGGTGGTTCCGTGGCTCAGATGGGTCTGAGAGGCTAAATGTCATCAGATGGTGGTTCCGTGGCTCAGATGGGTCTGAGAGGCTAAATGTCATCAGATGGTGGTTCCGTGGCTCAAATGGGTCTGAGAGGCTAAATGTCATCAGATGGTGGTTCCGTGGCTCAGATGGGTCTGAGAGGCTAAATGTCATCAGATGGTGGTTCCGTGGCTCAAATGGGTCTGAGAGGCTAAATGTCATCAGATGGTGGTTCCGTGGCTCAGATGGGTCTGAGAGGCTAAATGTCATCAGATGGTGGTTCCGTGGCTCAAATGGGTCTGAGAGGCTAAATGTCATCAGATGGTGGTTCCGTGGCCCAAATGGGTCTGAGAGGCTAAATGTCATCAGACGGTGGTTCCGTGGCTCAGATGGGTCTGAGAGGCTAAATGTCATCAGATGGTGGTTCCGTGGCCCAAATGGGTCTGAGAGGCTAAATGTCATCAGATGGTGGTTCGTGGCTCAGATGGGTCTGAGAGGCTAAATGTCATCAGATGGTGGTTCCGTGGCCCAAATGGGTCTGAGAGGCTAAATGTCATCAGATGGTGGTTCCGTGGCTCAGATGGGTCTGAGAGGCTAAATGTCATCAGATGGTGGTTCCGTGGCCCAAATGGGTCTGAGAGGCTAAATGTCATCAGACGGTGGTTCCGTGGCTCAGATGGGTCTGAGAGGCTAAATGTCATCAGATGGTGGTTCCGTGGCTCAGATGGGTCTGAGAGGCTAAATGTCATCAGATGGTGGTTCCGTGGCTCAGATGGGTCTGAGAGGCTAAATGTCATCAGATGGTGGTTCCGTGGCTCAGATGGGTCTGAGAGGCTAAATGTCATCAGATGGTGGTTCCGTGGCTCAGATGGGTCTGAGAGGCTAAATGTCATCAGATGGTGGTTCCGTGGCTCAGATGGGTCTGAGAGGCTAAATGTCATCAGATGGTGGTTCCGTGGCTCAGATGGGTCTGGGAGGCTAAATGTCATCAGATGGTGGTTCCGTGGCTCAGATGGGTCTGAGAGGCTAAATGTCATCAGATGGTGGTTCCGTGGCTCAGATGGGTCTGAGAGGCTAAATGTCATCAAATGGTGGTTCCGTGGCTCAAATGGGTCTGAGAGGCTAAATGTCATCAGACGGTGGTTCCGTGGCTCAGATGGGTCTGAGAGGCTAAATGTCATCAAATGGTGGTTCCGTGGCTCAAATGGGTCTGAGAGGCTAAATGTCATCAGATGGTGGTTCCGTGGCTCAGATGGGTCTGAGAGGCTAAATGTCATCAGATGGTGGTTCCGTGGCTCAGATGGGTCTGAGAGGCTAAATGTCATCAGACGGTGGTTCCGTGGCTCAGATGGGTCTGAGAGGCTAAATGTCATCAGATGGTGGTTCCGTGGCTCAGATGGGTCTGAGAGGCTAAATGTCATCAGATGGTGGTTCCGTGGCTCAGATGGGTCTGAGAGGCTAAATGTCATCAGATGGTGGTTCCGTGGCTCAGATGGGTCTGAGAGGCTAAATGTCATCAGATGGTGGTTCCGTGGCTCAGATGGGTCTGAGAGGCTAAATGTCATCAGATGGTGGTTCCGTGGCTCAGATGGGTCTGGGAGGCTAAATGTCATCAGATGGTGGTTCCGTGGCTCTGATGGGTCTGAGAGGCTAAATGTCATCAGATGGTGGTTCCGTGGCTCAGATGGGTCTGGGAGGCTAAATGTCATCAGATGGTGTTTTTCTTTTTAATGTTTTACTGTAAAGCACTTTGGTACAACGTTGTTGTTTTTAAATGTGCTATATAAATAAAGGTGGTTTGGGTCCAAGAGGCTAAATGTCATCAAATGGAGGCATCATCAAATGCTCTTTGGCATGAAGACAGTTGAAAACCACTGATTTCAGAACCAAGCGTTTTCTGAGAAAACGTACGTTGCCCAAATCTAAAATGACAACACGTCACATGCTCTTAACGTTTTGACACATTCACGTTTCAATTCAACGTGTTATTTCATCCAGTGAGTCAGAGGCTGTACAGTAGGAGGTATATACAGTAAAGCCAGTTCCCAGACGGAATCATTTCCTGGAAACTAAACGACTGGAGCAGAAATAAAACCACAAGGTAACCTTTACAGAAATGAAAAGGAAAGAGAGTGAAGCTGGAACTGGGGTTGTATCAGGACTGGTAAAGTATACTGTAATATATACTGTATAATATACATATATATATATAAATATACTGCATCAGGACTGTTCAAATATCAGTGGTTCTTCAAATCGTTTCATGTCAGGGACCCCCAGACATATTGTGTTCTCCAGGGACCCCCACACATATTGTGTTCTCCAGGGACCCCCACACATATTGTGTTCTCCAGGGACCCCCACACATTTTGTGTTCTCCAGGGACCCCCACACATATTGTGTTCTCCAGGGACCCCCACACATATTGTGTTCTCCAGGGACCCCCACACATATTGTGTTCTCCAGGGACCCCCACACATATTGTGTTCTCCAGGGACCCCCACACATATTGTGTTCTCCAGGGACCCCCACACATATTGTGTTCTCCAGGGACCCCCACACATATTGTGTTCTCCAGGGACCCCCACACATATTGTGTTCTCCAGGGACCCCCACACATATTGTGTTCTCCAGGGACCCCCACACATATTGTGTTCTCCAGGGACCCCCACACATATTGTGTTCTCCAGGGACCCCCACACATTTTGTGTTCTCCAGGGACCCCCACACATATTGTGTTCTCCAGGGACCCCCAGACATATTGTTGTCCAGAACCAGCCCTCTGCCCGGGCTCTGGACAGGGCCCAAAAGGCCCTGATGAACATCAGGTCAGAATGACTCTGGCCTTCAGGTGGTGTAATGATAATAATAATAATAATAATAATAATAATATGAATGAATGAATGAATGAATAGTTCATTTCGATCTTTCAGAGGGGACACATTAACACAAAAACAGTTTACTTTTTGCGAACGCAGTGAGCACTTACTATGAGACCTAGCAGATCATGTCTGTCTGTCTGTCTGTCTGTGTGTCCCGCTTTTGTGCCCATATATGGAGCTGAGTGATTTGTTTGTGATTGATGCAACACACTCCTTGGACGTATAGCTGCTTTGGGGACTCCTTATATGGTTATGGCTAAGTTAAAAACTTAACTTAAAAATAACTTAACTTAAAAAAATTATAACTTAAAAATAAATCTTAAAAAAACCCAAATATGTACGAGCTGCGTTCGCTTCCCGCGTTTGCGCGTCTTACTTGTTCTTTTTAGGTGATGGAAAAGGCATCGGCAGAAGCTTAACCCATTCTGACCGGGCACCCATTTTGGTGCTAACATCATGTTATGCTTTACCTATTGAAAAATAGCAGATCTACAAGCTCATATCGCGCCACCGAGTGGCGCGATACGAGCTTGTAGGTCTGCTATTTTTGAAAAATTCGAAGAACGACTGACATTTTTAGAATCTGATCTCAGGTCAGAATGGGTTCATCAGACCAGTGTGTGTCCCGTGGAAACCTCGTATGAATCTGATCTCAGGTCAGAATGGGTTAAAGCTTATCAGTGCCTATATATCCTTATCTCAATGTATTCCAAAATACTGTTGAAGATCACAATCAACATTATAAACAAAAACAAACAAATGACATTTATAGAAGAAGAAAAGAAAATTAAAACAAACAAAAAACAAAAACAGACACAAACGAGAAACAGAAACAGTTCTGACCTGTCCTCCGTCCGTCCTCTGTCCTCCAGGACCGCATCTCCCTGTGGCACGAGCAGACCACGCGCTACGCCGCGGAGCTGCGCGAGCTGAAGCAGACGATGGTGGCCCAGCTGGAGACGCTGGACAAGGAGAAGGAGACGCTGCGCACGGGCCTGGACGGCGTGGCGACCCGCGTGGACCGCGTGGAGAGAGAGCTGGACTACCTGGAGACCCAGAGCGGCGGCACCACGCCCTGTGTGGACGTGGACGACAAGCTGATGGAGCAGCAGGTCAGCCTGGTGACGGAGAAGAACAAGGTCAAGTACGCCAAGCTGTCAGGTGAGGGGGGGGGGGGGGGGGGGGGGTGATTGATTGATTGATTGATTGATTGATTGATTGATTGATTACTAATTATAGTCAGAGATGTAAACAGCGAGAGGTACAAGTCAGACTTTAAAGCTTGAAAGGATAACACGAAAAGAACGTCCTGGGGACATAACCACCCATTCTGGTGTTATAGCATTATGTTTACGCTTTAGCTATTGAAAAATAGCAGACCTACAAGCTCGTAGCGCGCCACCGAGTGGCGCGCTACGAGCTTGTAGATCTGCTATTTTTTTTTAAATCGAAAGAACGACTGACATAGAAACATAAGCTTTTTCAGAAAACTGTCAGGATGTGTAGAAGAACATTTTTAGAATCTGATCTCAGGTCAGAATGGGTTAATTGTTTCCATTGTGGTCCTATGTATTAAATTCATCAACATATCATATAAAATGCTTTTCTCGGGCCAATTTTGAAAGAAACTATTGATTCACACGTTTATTGGATGGTGTCGGCAGAATTAATTAATTAATTAATTAAATTGTGATTGTTTTAGTAGTAGAATTCGATTTTGGAGCAAAAAGCCCATTCACTGTTTTGAAGGCAAACAAAATGAATCCCCAAAACATGCAGGGAGGCCAGTCTGGGGGAGAGGTTTCCTGTTGCAGCATTCTGGACCGAGAGAGAGAGAGAGAGAGAGAGAGAGAGAGAGAGAGAGAGAGAGAGAGAGAGAGAGAGACATAGTGAGAGACAGACCTGGCTAATATAGGCTACAGTAATCCTTTAGTCAGAACCCTTTCATGAAGATCAAAGCTGTCTTGAAGGCCTAAACCTGAACATAAAAATGTTTCCATTATTACCATTAATCATTTAAGTGATTCGTCAATGATTACTCTTATGCAGAAAGCATTTCCCACAATAACTGACTGACCCAGTTATAATAATATAGTTATAATAACTGACTGACCCAGTTAAGTTCAGTTTGTCATGATGAAAAATTACTGCTTCACAAAGATACCTCCTCTCCTCTCCTCTCCTCTCCTCTCCTCTCCTCTCCTCTCCTCTCCTCTCCTCTCCATCCACTAACACTAACTCCCCTCTCCTCTCCAGACTGTAGGGACATGATCTCCAGCATCAAAGCCATGAAGATCCTGAAGCGTCTTGGAGGTCCGAAGGGCTCGTGGACCAAAGACATCCAGACGAGTCGCTCCTCGTCTGGGAAGGTGTTCGTCTTCAACGGAACCCACGGAGACGCCATCTACGAGTTCTCCTCCGTGCAGACCTTCACCAGCTCCCCGGGGACCGCCCACGCCCAGGTGAGACCTGTATGACATCACAGGGGGAACCGCCCAGGCCCAGGTGAGACCTGTATGACATCACAGGGGGAACCGCCCAGGCCCAGGTGAGACCTGTATGACATCACAGGGGGAACCGCCCGGCCCCAGGTGAGACCTGTATGACATCACAGGGGGAACCGCCCAGGCCCAGGTGAGACCTGTATGACATCACAGGGGGAACCGCCCAGGCCCAGGTGAGACCTGTATGACATCACAGGGGGAACCGCCCAGGTGAGACCTGTATGACATCACAGGGGGAACCGCCCAGGCCCAGGTGAGACCTGTATGACATCACAGGGGGAACCGCCCAGGCCCAGGTGAGACCTGTATGACATCACAGGGTGGGCTTGAGCCCCTTTGCCCTTTTACCCGTCTGTAAAAAAACAACTGCCCTCTCCAGACCATGGATGTAAAACAACTGCCCTCTCCAGACCATGGATGTAAAACAACTGCCCTCTCCAGACCATGGATGTAAAACAACTGATCAGTTTACAGTTAAAAACTCGACTTTATTACTGATTATGTTTCTGAAGGTCCGCCGTCTGCCGTGGTCGTGGCGGGGGACGGGTCACGTGGTCTACCAGAACCACGCCTACTACGTGAAGCAGGAGGAGGCCACGCCCCCCATGGTGGTGAGATACGACCTGAGGAACAGCTCTGTGGTGGACACTGTGGTGTTCCCCCTGCAGGTACTGGAGGGTACTGCACTACACTACACTACCCATGATGCACCACTACACTACACTGCACTGCACTACACTACCCATGATGCACCACTACACTACACCACACCACACTATACTATACATTATAACATATCATAACTGATTGACCAATAGGAGCAGGTGTTTGTAGTCTATACTAACTGACTGACCAATAGGAGCAGGTGTTTGTAGTCTACACTAACTGACTGACCAATAGGAGCAGGTGTTTATAGTACTAACTGACTGACCAATAGGAGCAGGTGTTTGTAGTCTATACTAACTGACTGACCAATAGGAGCAGGAGTTTGTAGTCTATACTAAGTGACTGACCAATAGGAGCAGGTGTTTGTAGTCCATACTAACTGACTGACCAATAGGATCAGGTGTTTGTAGTCTATACTAACTGACTGACCAATAGGAGCAGGTGTTTGTAGTCTATACTAACTGACTGACCAATAGGAGCAGGTGTTTGTAGTCTATACTAACTGACTGACCAATAGGAGCAGGTGTTTGTAGTCTACACTAACTGACTGACCAATAGGAGCAGGTGTTTATAGTACTAACTGACTGACCAATAGGAGCAGGTGTTTGTAGTCCATACTAAGTGACTGACCAATAGGAGCAGGTGTTTGTAGTCCATACTAACTGACTGACCAATAGGATCAGGTGGCGGTGTACAGCCTGAACCCAGAGACCCTGGTGGACCTGGCGGTGGACGAGGAGGGTCTGTGGGCGATCTACGCCACGCAGAACGACCGGCACATCTCGCTGGCCAAGATGGACGCCAGCACGCTGGACACGGAGCAGACCTGGGACACGGCCTGTCCCCGGGACAACGCTGAGGCCGCCTTCCTCATCTGTGGCACGCTGTAAGTACACTACACTACCCATGATGCACCACTACACTACACTACCCATGATGCACCACTACACTACACTACACTACCCATGATGCACCACTACACTACACTACCCATGATGCACCACTACACTACACTACACTACCCATGATGCACCACTACACTACACTACCCATGATGCACCACTACACTACACTACCCATGATGCACCACTACACTACACTACACTACCCATGATGCACCACTACACTACACTACCCATGATGCACCACTACACTACACTACCCATGATGCACCACTACACTACACTACCCATGATGCACCACTACACTACACTACCCATGATGCACCACTACACTACACTACCCATGATGCACCACTACACTACACTACACTACCCATGATGCACCACTACACTACACTACCCATGATGCACCACTACACTACACTACACTACCCATGATGCACCACTACACTACACTACCCATGATGCACCACTACACTACACTACACTACCCATGATGCACCACTACACTACACTACACTACCCATGATGCACCACTACACTACACTACACCAGTAAGACGCGCAAACGCGGGAAGCGAACGCAGCTCGTGCATATTTGGGTTTTGGACGTATAGCTGCTTTGGGAACTCATTATATGGTTATGGCTGAGTCATGGTGACACAAATCACTCAGCTCCATATATGTGCACAAAAGCGGGACAGACAGACAGACAGACAGACAGACAGACAGACAGACACACACACACACACACAGACAGACAGACATGATCTGCTAGGTCTCATAGTAAGTGCTCACTGCATTCGCAACTACACTTGTCCCCGGGACAACGCAGAGGCCGCCTTCCTCATCTGTGGCACGCTGTAAGAATACTCTATATTTATCTAATAATACTCTTCTATCTATCGATAAATGTAATAATACTCTTCTATCTATCGATAAATGTAATAATACTCTATAAATGTGGTGTACAAACACAGCCCAGCCGGGCCGCTCGCGGGTCCAGTGTGTGTTATGTGGATAGGTTAATGTACTGTACTGTACTGTACTGTACAGGTATGTGGTGTACAACACGGCCCAGCCGGGCCGCTCGCGGGTCCAGTGTGTGTTTGACGTCAGCGGGCTGGTGAGCACGGACGACGCCCCGCTGGCGTACTTCCCCAAACGCTACGGCTCCCACGCCAGCATCAAGTACAACCCGGGAGAACAGCTGCTCTACGCCTGGGACCACGACGGCTACCAGATCCTCTACAAGCTGCTGCTCAAACACAAGCTGGAGGTCTGAACTACACTGCCCACGATGCACCACTACACTACACTACCCATGATGCACCACTACACTACACTACCCATGATGCACCACTACACTACACTACACTACCCATGATGCACCACTACACTACACTACACTACACTACCAGATCCTCTACATCTACAAGCTGCTCCTCAAACACAAGCTGGAGGTCTGAGGAGACCACGTCTATGAGGACTCTGTGTTTTTATAAAGGTTCCTACGTCATGAAATTCAACCTTTCACGTCTATGAGGACTCGGTGTTTTTAAAACCCTAGAACACTAAACACAGATGTGACAAAAGTTAAGTTTTAGTGTTCTAGGGTTGAAAGTGTCTGACTTTAAAAATACACGTGTGGATGTAGATCAGCCCCCTCAAGGAACCATAAGGGTCCCTGGATCACACCTTTGAGAGCCACTGCTTTAAATAAATACATAACTAATATAGACCATATTTGATCAAATTTAGGAGCCAAACTTTTTTGACAAGTGCACATGCACGCGCGCATGTGTCCTCTTTTTGGTAATTCAGAATATGGTATGCCTACAATACAGACTAATAGGAGAGCGCGCTCCCGGTGTGCAACTGTGGATTTCCAAAACGAACCCCGTTTGAGAAAAGTAGCTCGGATAAAAATGCTTTTTATTAAACAACGCGGGATGCAGCAATTCTAATCGCTGTACCAGCAAATTTCTAACACCCGTGGCACATGTGGCGAGGACTTTATATTTGGAATCGGAATGTTTATGTACACGTTTGGACTGTAAATGTAGCGATTGCGTAAAACAGGCTGCAGTTGCGCCATGACTGTCATGATAATCATGTTTCAGGGCTACTGTAAGGTCAGCCTGTCATGTTTGTTTCTTTTTGTGCCTTGACATTCCCATTTAAGTCATTAAAACACTATGTTTCTCTGAGTAGAGCCTCATTAAAACACTATGTTTCTCTGAGTAGAGCCTCAGAAACCCAAGCGTTTGTATTTTACTCCGAGTTCATTTTGATAAGCAGATGGTGGACATTATTGTATTTGCTTCGTCTCAGTTGCACTATTCACTTCTTAAGTTGGTAATAATAATAATAATAATAATAATAATAATAATAATAATAATAATAATAATCATCAGACATGAGTTTCAATGGCAGGACCATTTATTTGTAATCATTGCTTTCTGGTCAAGCAGCTTTGGAACTTGTCATAATTATCTGTTTAGATTTTAGAACTGACTGTGGAACTGCGTTAGGCCTACTGTGTCTAATTGTTCTAACTGACTGTGGAACTGCGTTAGGCCTACTCTGTCTAATTGTTCTAACTGACTGTGGAACTGCGTTAGGCCTACTGTGTCTAATTGTTCTAACTGACTGTGGAACTGCGTTAGGCCTACTGTGTCTAATTGTTCTAACTGACTGTGGAACTGCGTTAGGCCTACTGTGTCTAATTGTTCTAACTGACTGTGGAACTGCGTTAGGCCTACTGTGTCTAATTGTTCTAATTACTCATCAAAGCCTGTACATCACTGCTTCCTTGTGTTATTATATTATTTTCCCTTCATTTTTCACAAGAATTTCACAAGAACACAAAAATCTACATTTAAAGAAAAATGTAGAAGCAGTAGAAAATATCTGATCTACAAAAGCTCCTAATGCTGCGTGAAGCAAAGTGACCCCGTTGTGAGCTTGTGTATAGATCAGGTATTTTCACTATAGTCTCACACTCACACACACACACACACACACACACACACACACACACACACACACACACACACACACACACACACACACACACACACACACACACACACACACACACACACACACACACACACACACACACACACACACACACACACACACACACACACACACACACACGCACACACATCTGAGCTGGAGGCGATGTGGCCATACTGTACGTTATGAAGGATTTACTGTACTTGATCACAAATGCAAGAAAGTCTGCAATAAAACATTCTTAGTGGTCCGATAATACATTAGAAAACTATACTCTTGATATTCACAGATATTGTGTGTTTATTAATTATCTCCCATAATGTGTGTGTTTATTAATTCTCTCCCATAATGTGTGTGTATATTAATTCTCTCCCATAATGTGTGTGTTTATTAATTATCTCCCATAATGTGTGTGTTTATTAATTCTCTCCCATAATGTGTGTGTATATTAATTCTCTCCCATAATGTGTGTGTTTATTAATTCTCTCCCATAATGTGCGTGTATATTAATTCTCTCCCATAATTGTAGACTTGACTTTTGTCAAGATTTTGGATCTGTTGATTTTCACAAAAATGTCCCAAACGGTTCCCATGGTGTGAAACCTGTTCATACTGTAGTAGAACCCAAATAAACAGCTTTATTTCCAATATACTGTACTACGCTGTATGTATGTATACTGTAACCGTTATGTTGTTTAAGTCTTATGTTTCTCTGGAGACAGTGAAAGGAAGACAACAGATAACTTGTAGTTGTTCATTTACTCTAATAAGGTGACCATAATATGTAAAGATATCCGTTTCTGAATAAATATAACACACCATGAGACAGCATTCAGTGACTCTTCATATGTTTACTGTATTATTCATAGTAATACTGTCATTGTAAAAAGCTACTCCACTTTGCTTACACAAACAAACCCAGCAGAGCACAACATAACTAAGAATCATTGACTTACTTATATTAGTGTACATCCAGAACACTGAGAGATGTCCGTTCCTCAAATAAATCACCTTCATTCATTCTTACCATTTGGAACTTTTCTTTAGCTTAAATTCAAACTGAGAAATCTGTCATTTTAAATTTGAGCTACAGTATAACCATTATTTTATACTTTGGCTATTAAAAAATAGCAGATGTGAATTCATCTTTGAATACATATTTCATTATTTTTTATAAAGCCAAACATGTACTTTTTGAAACGTCTGTGAGGAAAATGAACGGGGCCTGCGGCGCTCTATAGGAGGGTCATTTGCTCTAAAAAAAATATATATATTTTTTTATCCCACGATTTTGTAACCCATTTTTCACCCCTGTGTCAATCATCTAATGTGATCCTAGGCTCTACACACCCTCCACCAACCTAGTCCCCTAGTGGGGGACAAGGGGAGACCAACCTAGTCCCCATATATGGGGGACAAGGGGAGAGCAACCTAGTCCCCATATATGGGGGACAAGGGGAGACCAACCTAGTCCCCATATATGGGGGACAAGGGGAGACCAACCTAGTCCCCATATATAGGGGACAAGGGGAGAGCAACGGACTTGAACTCATGCTTCCTTCATGCCCGAGTGTCCAAGTTGCTCCTTTACACCTGACAGGGGGGAGTTTCCCTGGTTGGACGTAGCGCGTGGAAGGAACACGTTATTCCGACCAGTTCCTTTCCCCTCCATCAGGCGCCCCGGCTGGCCAGGGGGAGGCAGTTTAGCAGGATTACTGCATTTTTTTTTTGTGAGGGTACCTACCCTAGGGGACACGGGGAGAACATGTGAGGGTACTATACCCTAGGGGACACGGGGAGAACATGTGAGGGTACTATACCCTAAGGGACACGGGGAGAACATGTGAGGGTACTATACCCTAAGGGACACGGGGAGAACATGTGAGGGTACCTACCCTAGGGGACACGGGGAGAACATGTGAGGGTACCTACCCTATAGGGGACACGGGGAGAACATGTGAGGGTACCTACCCTAGGGGACACGGGGAGAACATGCAAACTCCACACAGAAAGGCCCTTTCGCCAACCCCCGCCTTCGGGTATGGGCACTGATGACGCGGAGGAGGAAACACGCCGCCAGCACCCACAGTGCCCCGAGCGGGAATCGAACCCAGGACCTTCTAGCTGTGAGGCGACAGCACTACCCGCTGTGCCACCGTGACCCCGATAATTTGCATAGAGTAAATCCTGCTCGGGGGCGGGGCTCCATTTGCCTGGAGGGTTGTGTATGAGGGCCACTGATTGGACAGATTATTACTGAGGTCTGGAATATGCAAACATATGCAAATGAACCTCCTGGACAAGAAGAGAGACGTGTGTGTCTGCACAGAAGCTCCCGGACGGACTGACCGGTCTGATTGATCCTATATTGATCCTATTGACTCTGTGTTGAATGTAAGTCTGTCTGAACTATTGATCCTATTGGCTCTGTGTTGAATGTAAGTCTGTCTGAACTGTTTCATTGATCCTATTGGCTCTGTGTTGAATGTAAGTCTTTCTCAAGCTAAATGAGGATAAGACAGAAGTTCTCATAATCGGTTCTAGTGAGCAGAAAGAATCAATAATAAGCAGACTTGGTAACCTGACTGTAGAAACGTAGTAACAGTACAGTAAAGAACCTGGGGGTTATTATTGATTCTGAATTGAATTTTAATTCACACATTAATCATGTTACCAAGATTGCCTTTTTTCACCTTAGAAATATTGCACGAATCAGAGCCTATTTGTCTTTGGACGATGCAAAAACGCTAATCCACGCCTTTGTTTTTTCTCGGCATGATTTATACTGCAATGCACAACAGGCAGCCTCTGTAGACATTTTTAAAGCTCAGCTCAAGACCCACTTCTACAACATTGCTTTTAATTGATCTTTTATTTATTATTTTTTTGTTATTCATGTCCTCACTGTATTGCATTACTGCTTGTTCATAATGTTGTTGCCTTGCTTTTCTTTTATTCTCCATTTTTCTGTAAAGCACTTTGAGCTGCATTTCATGTCATGAAAGGTGCTATACAAATAAAGTTTTATTATTATTATTAATGATGATTTCTTCTTCATATTTTCCCAGAACCGTAAGACGTTTACAGAACCATGGAGTACACGTTCAGAGCAGTCACTCAGAACTCTGGACTCGTCATCTGGAGAATTGAGGTATTTGGACTTTTTGAAAATAGACATTTTAACCCATTTAGGCCTGACGTCGAAATAAATAAAGAAGTCTTCTGAAAGACGAGTCCAAATTTCATTCTGACCCCTTATCTATCATTTATACATTATGGATAAATAGTGTGGACATCTGTGGCATTCAATTATTCAAGGATTTGTGCCGCATTTTCACGATATTTTGAAAAATAGCAGACCTACAAGCTCATAGCGCGCCACTCGGTGGCGCGCTATGAGCTTGTAGATCTGCTATTTTTCAATAGCTAAAGTATAACATAATGCTTAGTTAAAACACCGAAAGGGGTCCCCGTCCAGAATGGGTAGGTATTGTGATATATTTTAATCGTTTTGGTAGTGGGATAAAACTCTGAGCAACAGGAGTCTCTCCAGTGACAGATAGAGAATACCCAGTTCAGCTATATTTGTTAATAGTGTTACAGTTCTTTATCCTGATCCTGAAAATGCATCTCTCTACTCTTTAACCCATTCTGACCTGAGATCAGATTCATACGAGGTTTCCACTGGACACACACTGGTCTGATTAACCCATTCTGACCTGAGATCAGATTCATACGAGGTTTCCACTGGACACACACACTGGTCCGATTAACTGCTAAAAACAACTGTACAACGATAGAAATCCTGAACAGTAATGACTGTATATAGTGTTTTATTAGGTCAGTTCTGTTATTATGTTCTGAAGTACATACAGTTCCTTATCGTTGTGAGAAGTATAGTGTAAGCAAAGCAAAGCAAAGTTCTTTGTTTACCCTGCAGGGAAGTGGACTAAGCTCAAGGACTTGTTTACAGCCAGGCCCGGCTCATAGAACATTTCATGGTAGGGGTTCAAATTCAATGCCTTGCTCAAGGGCACTTCAGCGGTGGTAATTTTAACGTGCCGGGGGTTCCGGGGATGCGAACTATAGCGACCTTCCCGAAGTTCCCGGTATCAAGACCGCTCCGCAAACCGTTCGGCCACCGCTGCGCCCCTATAGTAATTATGCAACGTTTCCATTTGCTCCATAGAAAATGGAACTGGTCCAAGTTCCAGAGAAATCTCATGGGAACTTTTACGAGGGCGACTGCTACATACTACTCTCTGTAAGTCCTGTGTGTGTGTGTGTGTGTGTGTGTGTGTGTGTGTGTGTGTGTGTGTGTGTGTGCACGTGCACGTGTGCGTGTGCGTGAGTGAGTGTGCATCAATGCATGTGTTTGTTTTGGCTTATGCGGTTTGCATATTTACAATAGACTTGCTCTGTCAACATGCACTGCATTTCCTTATGACCTCCTCTGGGATGAGACCTCACCTCTGTTCTCTGGTATAGACCGATTCCGTAGCGGTCTCATGGTCGCAGCCTACGTATTTCCTGTAGGCGGACTCGACGTAGCTGCGGGGTTTAAACCCTCACCAGGCACATCTCTTCCACTACAGTGAACGGCAGAGTGACTGATGTTAGTTTGCCTCAAACTTTACTCTTTTACCTGCTTTTTTACTAACACTAACATTACAAAGATGCCCAGAACATCGAGATGAACCTGTGTAGTTTATGGCTGCTCCAACAGTAGTGGCAACATAAAAAATAAAAAATAAACGGAATGTCTAATATCCACCGCGGTGGCTGAGACCAGAGCCATTGAGTAATGGTTGAGACGAAGCAGTGAAAGATACATAACGCCAGTCTTACCCAATACCAAATCTTTCTGTTTTATTAACACAAGGCTGCTGTACTTTATACCTTTAAATGCTTAGTATGAGGTATAAAATACAGCAGCCTTGTGTTCATAAAACAGAAAGATTGGGTATTGGGTAAGACTGAAATTATGTATCTTTCAGGACCTTTCACTGCTTTGTCTCAACCATTACTCAATGGCTCTGGTCTCAGCCACCGCGGTGGATATTTTGACATTCCGTATTTATTTATTTTTTATGTTGCCACTACTGTTGGAGCAGCCATAAACTACACAGGTTCATCTCTACTGTTGGAGCAGCCATAAACTACACAGGTTCATCTCTACTGTTGGAGCAGCCATAAACTACACAGGTTCATCTCGATGTTCTGGACATCTTTGTAATGTTAGTATTAGTAAAAAAGCAGGTAAAGGAGTAAAGTTTGAGGCAAACTAACATCAGTCACTCTGCCGTTCACTGTAGTGGAAGAGATGCGCCTGGTGAGGGTTTAAACCCCGCAGCTACGTCGAGTCCGCCTACAGGAAATACGTAGGCTGCGACCATGAAACCGCTACGGAATCGGTCTATAACTAACCCTAAACCTCATCTCTGTTCTCTGGTATAACTAACCCTAAACCTCATCTCTGTTCTCTGGTATAACTAACCCTAAACCTCATCTCTGTTCTCTGGTATAACTAACCCTAAACCTCATCTCTGTTCTCTGGTATAACTAACCCTAAACCTCATCTCTGTTCTGTGACGAGTCGACGACACACTGATAAAGCATTACACTGGTTTACAACACGGTCCACCATGTTCAATTCAATGAGAACATCTAGAGACGAACAAATATACACTTATATATAAAAACACATACACAGTGAGGGGGAAAAAGCATTACGGGGGCCAGTTTCATAATCCAGCCGTCCGTACAGTAGGTGCCCTTTGAGAGCGGTTTTGAAGGAGTCAAGGGATTCACATGTCTTAATGACTGTTGGTAGGGCGTTCCACATAGGAGCAAAATTAATTTAGTCCCTTGTTTGAGCCGAATATGGGTTGTACATGGTTTGTTGAACTCTCTTGTATTCTCTATTCTAACTCAACCTCTTAAGACACACAGAAGGGGGCAGCAGTGACCTATTGACCTCTTGTCTCTCCAGACACACAGAATGGGGCAGCAGTGACCTATTGACCTCTTGTCTCTAGACACACAGAATGGGGCAGCAGTGACCTATTGACCTCTTGTCTCTACTCTCTAGACACACAGAGTGGGGCAGCAGTGACCTATTGACCTCTTGTCTCTCTCCAGACACACAGAATGGGCAGCAGCGTGACCTATGACCTCCACTACTGGGTGGGGGCGGAGTCCAGTCAGGACGAACAGGGCGCGGCCGCCGTCTACACCGTCCAATTGGACGAGTTCCTAGGCTCCGCCCCCGTGCAGCACCGCGAGGTCCAGACGCACGAGTCGGACGCCTTCCGGGGATACTTCAGACACGGGATTATGTGAGTTACTGTACTTTACTGTACTCCAGACACGGGATTATGTGAGTTACTGTACTTTACTGTACTTTACTGTACTCCAGACACGGGATTATGTGAGTTACTGTACTTTACTGTACTCCAGACACGGGATTATGTGAGTTACTGTACTTTACTATACTTTACTGTACTCCAGACACGGGATTATGTGAGTTACTGTACTTTACTGTACTCCAAACACGGCATTAAGTGAGTTACTGTACTTCAAACAAGGGATTGTGTGAGTTACTGTACTATGAACTAGAAAAAGTGCCCCTCGGGGCACAGTCTCCAAGGGGGGAAAGTCAGGTCGTGATAATAATATTATTATTCTTATTATTACAGATATAAGAAAGGTGGAGTGTCATCAGGCATGAGGCACACAGAGACAAACTGCTACGACATCCACCGGTTACTGCATGTGAAGGGAAGGAAGAGAGTCACTGCCATGGAGGTGAGTCAGAGAGAGTCACTGCCATGGAGGTGAGTCAGAGAGAGTCACTGCCATGGAGGTGAGTCAGAGAGAGTCACTGCCATGGAGGTGAGTCAGAGAGTCACTGCCATGGAGGTGAGTCAGAGAGAGTCACTGCCATGGAGGTGAGTCAGAGAGAGTCACTGCCATGGAGGTGAGTCAGAGAGAGTCACTGCCATGGAGGTGAGTCAGAGAGAGAGTCACTGCCATGGAGGTGAGTCAGAGAGAGTCACTGCCATGGAGGTGAGTCAGAGAGAGTCACTGCCATGGAGGTGAGTCAGAGAGAGTCACTGCCATGGAGGTGAGTCAGAGAGAGTCACTGCCATGGAGGTGAGTCAGAGAGAGAGTCACTGCCATGGAGGTGAGTCAGAGAGAGTCACTGCCATGGAGGTGAGTCAGAGAGAGAGTCACTGCCATGGAGGTGAGTCAGAGAGAGAGTCACTGCCATGGAGGTGAGTCAGAGAGAGTCACTGCCATGGAGGTGAGTCAGAGAGAGTCACTGCCATGGAGGTGAGTCAGAGAGAGTCACTGCCATGGAGGTGAGTCAGAGAGAGTCACTGCCATGGAGGTGAGTCAGAGAGAGTCACTGCCATGGAGGTGAGTCAGAGAGAGAGTCACTGCCATGGAGGTGAGTCAGAGAGAGAGTCACTGCCATGGAGGTGAGTCAGAGAGAGTCACTGCCATGGAGGTGAGTCAGAGAGAGTCACTGCCATGGAGGTGAGTCAGAGAGAGTCACTGCCATGGAGGTGAGTCAGAGAGAGTCACTGCCATGGAGGTGAGTCACACTGGGTCGCAGTCCCGCCCCCTACCAGGGCCCAGGAAATGATTCTCCATTCATTTTCCTCATAGACATTTCAGAAAGTATTTATTTAAAGACGTTCACGCCGCTGGACAAAGCCAACTCTCGCCGTGACAAATCATGACAACAAACACAATTTTTCGGGCCAAACAAAGAATTGGAAAGTAGAAAAAAACGGCAGGTTTAACAACACTTTTTTTGTTGTTTTTCTTCTTTGTAATTATTTGTTTGGTCCAAAATATTGTGTGTGACAAAACTGCCTCCCCCTGGCCAGCCGGGGCGCCTGATGGAGGGGAAAGGAACTGGTTGGAATAACGTGTTCCTTTCACGCGCTACGTCCAACCAGGGAAACTCCCCCCTGTCAGGTGTAAAGGAGCAACTTGGACACTCAAGCATGAAGGAAGCATGAGTTAAGTCCGTTGCTCTCCCCAGGTTGGCGGAGGGTGTGTAGAGCTCAGGATCACAGTAGATGATTGACACAGGGGTGAAAAATGGGTTACAAAATCATGGGATAGAAAATATATTTAAAAAACAAAATATTGTGTGTGTTGTCATGATTTGTCACGACTCGAGTTGGCTTCGTACGACGCTTAAAAGGTCTTTAAATAAATACCTTTTGAAATGTCTATGAGGGAAAAATGCATTGCGATTCATTTCCTGGGCCTGGCGTCGTCATGAAAGGGGGAGGGACTGCGACGCTCTATAGGGAGGTCCGGGAACCCCAGGGGCTCGGGTCCCAGGACCCCCAGGGTCCCTATAGGGAGGTCCCAGGGGTCTGTTCTATAACTATATGAACCTTTAAGGACCTCTGGGGTCTGTTCTATAACTATATGGACCTTTAAGGACCTCTGGGGTTCCGTTAGCAGGATAAAGTACATGTTGTGTTTTCTAGGTGGAGATGAGTTGGAGCAGATAAGGTCTATGTATATATATTCTATAGGTGGAGATGAGGTGGAGCAGCTTCAACACTGGAGACGTGTTTCTGCTGGATTTGGGCAACACTATAGTCCAGTGGAACGGACCGGAGAGCAACAGACAGGAGAGACTGAAGGTATCTAAAGAACTACATAATCAATCTAAAGAACTACATAATCTATCTAAAGAACTACATAATCTATCTAAAGAACTACATAATCTATCTAAAGAACTACATAATCTATCTAATCGATATAAAGAACTACATAATCTACACTACAATATTTCTATCTCATCTGCAGACAAGAAGTAACGACAAAGATCCTTGAATCTACGTATAAATGCCTAAATAGTTATGTTCACAAAAGGCCTCACAGTCACACACATATTCATAGAGGAAG
>NC_137881.1:1093041-1098041 GCF_963924005.1 Protomyctophum bolini | reverse complement strand
TCTGTCCAAAAATCCCGCAACTCGTTACACAGTATCTCTATAGTCATGTGTTCAAGACGGATCTGTCCCATATTTCATATTTCATCCTAATTGGCTAACATTGGCTTTCAAAGTTTGCAGGATTGGCCCGTTTTGAACAAAAAAGCCTCAAATCATGAACGCAGCATGCAATTTACACCCTTTTCACATTGGCCTGTTATAGCGCCACCATTTGGAACCAAATGCCTCAAATCATCCAGCGTATAAGAATAAATGGCACCCTTTTCACATTGGCCTGTTATAGCGCCACCAGGAGGGCACAGGACTCTGTAAAGTAAACTATCGACCGATACGCATCTTATCGGTATCGGTCAACAACATGTCCAAAACACATTTCACCTTCTGAATATACGCATGTTACCGTTCTACTTTTACAGGAGTTCATTAATATACGCATGTTACCGTTCTACTTTTACAGGAGTTCATCAATATGCGCATATTGTTTCTACTGTTCCAGGAGTTCATTAAAACCCAGAACTACGCCCTGAGCACCAACGTAGAGACTGTGAACGACGGGGCCGAGTCGGCTCTCTTCAAGCAGCTGTTCTGTTCCTGGAGGTCCAGAGACCAGAGCCAGGGTCTGGGGAGGGTCTACGCCAGGGGGAGAGTGGGTATGTGGGTCTGGGGAGGGTCTACACCGGGGGGAGAGTGGGTATGTGGGTCTGGGGACCAGTCCCCTCTGAAAGGTAGTGCAAAACGCATGAGGAACCGTCATCGTTTTTTGGCCATCTGACCTTTTTCTGATTTATTCCTATACTGTACAGTATATGCCGTACTACTGTTGCATTAATGATGTGTTCTTCCAGCCGATATCACCCAGGAGAAGTTTGACGCCACTCTGATGCACGTGAGGCCAGAGGTGGCCGCACAGGAACGCATGGTGGACGACGGAGAGGGACAGCTGGAGGTAGGACTGACGCTACGATAGTGAACCATGACTCTATTCTTAATATCTCTATGTTAATAAATCATTATAATGACGGTGCGTCAAACAGGTGTGGCGCATCGAGAACCTGGAGCTGGTCCCTGTGGAGGCCGAGAGGCACGGATACTTCTACGGAGGGGACTGTTACCTTCTGCTGTACGGCTACGAGGTCCATATGAAGAGGAACTACCTGCTGTACATCTGGCAGGTAGGAGAACCTTCTGCTCTACAGGTAGGAGAACCTTCTGCTCTACAGGAGAACCTTCTGCTCTACAGGTAGGAGAACCTTCTGCTCTACAGGTAGGAGAACCTTCTGCTCTACAGGAGAACCTTCTGCTCTACAGGTAGGAGAACCTTCTGCTCTACAGGTAGGAGAACCTTCTGCTCTACAGGTAGGAGAACCTTCTGCTCTACAGGAGAACCTTCTGCTCTACAGGTAGGAGAACCTTCTGCTCTGCAGGTAGGAGAACCTTCTGCTCTGCAGGAGAACCTTCTGCTCTACAGGTAGGAGAACCTTCTGCTCTGCAGGAGAACCTTCTGCTCTACAGGTAGGAGAACCTTCTGCTCTGCAGGTAGGAGAACCTTCTGCTCTACAGGTAGGAGAACCTTCTGCTCTACAGGTAGGAGAACCTTCTGCTCTACAGGTAGGAGAACCTTCTGCTCTACAGGTAGGAGAACCTTCTGCTCTACAGGTAGGAGAACCTTCTGCTCTACAGGTAGGAGAACCTTCTGCTCTACAGGTAGGAGAACCTTCTGCTCTGCAGGTAGGAGAACCTTCTGCTCTGCAGGTAGGAGAACCTTCTGCTCTACAGGTAGGAGAACCTTCTGCTCTGCAGGTAGGAGAACCTTCTGCTCTACAGGTAGGAGAACCTTCTGCTCTACAGGTAGGAGAACCTTCTGCTCTGCAGGTAGGAGAACCTTCTGCTCTACAGGTAGGAGAACCTTCTCTACAGGTAGGAGAACCTTCTCTACAGGTAGGAGAACCTTCTGCTCTACAGGTAGGAGAACCTTCTGCTCTACAGGTAGGAGAACCTTCTGCTCTACAGGTAGGAGAACCTTCTGCTCTACAGGTAGGAGAACCTTCTGCTCTACAGGTAGGAGAACCTTCTGCTCTACAGGTAGGAGAACCTTCTGCTCTGCAGGTAGGAGAACCTTCTGCTCTGCAGGTAGGAGAACCTTCTGCTCTACAGGTAGGAGAACCTTCTGCTCTGCAGGTAGGAGAACCTTCTGCTCTACAGGTAGGAGAACCTTCTGCTCTACAGGTAGGAGAACCTTCTCTACAGGTAGGAGAACCTTCTGCTCTACAGGTAGGAGAACCTTCTGCTCTACAGGTAGAACCTTCTGCTCTACAGGTAGGAGAACCTTCTGCTCTACAGGTAGGAGAACCTTCTGCTCTACAGGTAGGAGAACCTTCTCTACAGGTAGGAGAACCTTCTGCTCTACAGGTAGGAGAACCTTCTGCTCTACAGGTAGGAGAACCTTCTCTACAGGTAGGAGAACCTTCTGCTCTGCAGGTAGGAGAACCTTCTGCTCTACAGGTAGGAGAACCTTCTGCTCTACAGGTAGGAGAACCTTCTGCTCTGCAGGTAGGAGAACCTTCTCTACAGGTAGGAGAACCTTCTGCTCTACAGGTAGGAGAACCTTCTGCTCTACAGGTATGAGGTCCACATGGCCTGATTGGTTCCAGGGTCGCCATGCCTCTGTGTTCTTATTGGTTCCAGGGTCGTCATGCCTCTGTGTTCTGATTGGTTCCAGGGTCGCCATGCCTCCCAGGACGAGGTTGCAGCCTCGGCCTTCCAGGCGGTCATCTTGGACCAGAAGTACGACGGGCGACCCGTGCAGGTCAGGCTGACCATGGGCAAGGAGCCGCGCCACTTCATGGCCATGTTCAAGGGCAGGATGGTCATCTTTGAGGTAGTGTATGTTGTTCAAGGGCAGGATGGTCATCTTTGAGGTAGCGTATGTTGTTCAAGGGCAAGATGGTCATCTTTGAGGTAGCGTACAGTATGTTGTTCAAGGGCAGGATGGTCATCTTTGAGGTAGCGTACAGTATGTTGTTCAAGGGCAGGATGGTCATCTTTGAGGTAGCGTACAGTATGTTGTTCAAGGGCAGGATGGTCATCTTTGAGGTAGTGTATGTTGTTCAAGGGCAGGATGGTCATCTTTGAGGTAGCGTACAGTATGTTGTTCAAGGGCAGGATGGTCATCTTTGAGGTAGCGTATGTTGTTCAAGGGCAGGATGGTCATCTTTGAGGTAGTGTATGTTGTTCAAGGGCAGGATGGTCATCTTTGAGGTAGCGTACAGTATGTTGTTCAAGGGCAGGATGGTCATCTTTGAGGTAGCGTATGTTGTTCAAGGGCAGGATGGTCATCTTTGAGGTAGTGTATGTTGTTCAAGGGCAGGATGGTCATCTTTGAGGTAGTGTATGTTGTTCAAGGGCAGGATGGTCATCTTTGAGGTAGCGTACAGTATGTTGTTCAAGGGCAGGATGGTCATCTTTGAGGTAGTGTATGTTGTTCAAGGGCAGGATGGTCATCTTTGAGGTAGTGTATGTTGTTCAAGGGCAGGACGGTCATCTTTGAGGTAGCGTACAGTATGTTGTTCAAGGGCAGGATGGTCATCTTTGAGGTAGTGTATGTTGTTCAAGGACAGGATGGTCATCTTTGAGGTAGTGTATGTTGTTCAAGGGCAGGACGGTCATCTTTGAGGTAGTGTATGTTGTTCAAGGACAGGATGGTCATCTTTGAGGTAGTGTATGTTGTTCAAGGGCAGGACGGTCATCTTTGAGGTAGTGTATGTTGTTCAAGGGCAGGATGGTCATCTTTGAGGTAGCGTACAGTATGTTGTTCAAGGGCAGGATGGTCATCTTTGAGGTAGCGTACAGTATGTTGTTCAAGGGCAGGATGGTCATCTTTGAGGTAGCGTATGTTGTTCAAGGGCAGGATGGTCATCTTTGAGGTAGTGTATGTTGTTCAAGGGCAGGATGGTCATCTTTGAGGTAGCGTACAGTATGTTGTTCAAGGGCAGGATGGTCATCTTTGAGGTAGCGTATGTTGTTCAAGGGCAGGATGGTCATCTTTGAGGTAGTGTATGTTGTTCAAGGGCAGGATGGTCATCTTTGAGGTAGCGTATGTTGTTCAAGGGCAGGATGGTCATCTTTGAGGTAGTGTATGTTGTTCAAGGGCAGGATGGTCATCTTTGAGGTAGCGTACAGTATGTTGTTCAAGGGCAGGACGGTCATCTTTGAGGTAGTGTATGTTGTTCAAGGGCAGGATGGTCATCTTTGAGGTAGCGTATGTTGTTCAAGGGCAGGATGGTCATCTTTGAGGTAGTGTATGTTGTTCAAGGGCAGGATGGTCATCTTTGAGGTAGTGTATGTTGTTCAAGGGCAGGATGGTCATCTTTGAGGTAGCGTACAGTATGTTGTTCAAGGGCAGGACGGTCATCTTTGAGGTAGTGTATGTTGTTCAAGGGCAGGATGGTCATCTTTGAGGTAGCGTACAGTATGTTGTTCAAGGGCAGGATGGTCATCTTTGAGGTAGTGTATGTTGTTCAAGGGCAGGATGGTCATCTTTGAGGTAGTGTATGTTGTTCAAGGGCAGGATGGTCATCTTTGAGGTAGCGTACACTACAGTATGTTGTGTATATCTGTGGGTCTCAGACCCCTTTATGTTTTCAGGTGATCGGAGCGTTGTGCAATCATCCAGTGCTAGTTGGTAAAGTGCCCCGGGTGTGTGTAGAAAGGCGATTGAAAGTAATCAATAAAAACATGCGGTAAACATATAGAAATCCCTTTCCCGCACCGGACCGCTGGGATTTGAACCACGTAGAAATCCCTTTGCCGCAATAAATGAGTTAATAAGCAGACATGGCAACACAGCTGTAACCTTATCTGTGATAATCAGGATAAGTCTGGTCGTTAAATCTGGTTTGTTTCACAGGGAGGAACCTCTAGAACGTCAACGTGTGACCCTGAACCTCCCGTCAGGTTCTGATACTTGAATCTGGTTTGTTTCAGGGAGGAACCTCCAGATG
>NC_137881.1:1083041-1088041 GCF_963924005.1 Protomyctophum bolini | reverse complement strand
GTCTGGGACCCTCCTAGTGGAGTGTAGTACAGTCTGGGACCCTCCTAGTGGAGTGCGAGTACAGTCTGGGACCCTCCTAGTGGAGTGTAGTACAGTCTGGGACCCCTCCAAGTGGAGTGTGAGTACACAGTCTGGGACCCCTCCTAGTGTGAGACTTACTGCTTGTGACGTAACGTTCCACCATAATGAAGGAATCTAACTATCTTCCACTTCTGGCGGAATGCTCCGTCTGATAAGCTTTATTATCGATATCAAACCGGATCGCTGTTTTCTATTATTTTTTCATTCTTATTTTTGGGCTTGGCCTTTCCTTCTTTAGCGATCCTAGACGGGGTTGCGCAACAACATACAACTTGTCTGACACACGTGGCCGGTTAAAACTCACCCGTGGCTCCAACACTGACACACTCAACACTTTATGGACTAAAAGGACTTACTGTGCAATATGCGTTACATTTTTGTATTTCATATAGAGTATTATGTATTTTGTTTTAAATGCACTGAGCTGGATTGCAAATCAATTTCGTTGTCTCGTACAATCACAATAAAGATATTGTGATTCTGATTCTGAACATGTGTTGCCGGTACAAACTACAGTTTGTCGTTATAATGGTCATAATAAAAAATACATTTTTCAGGAAGGAAAAAGCTATGAAGAGCTGAAGAAGGAGTTGGGAGATGTAACGGCTCCCATAAAAATACTACATGTAAGCACGACTCACTCATCCTTAAAGCATGTCTCACACACACACACACACACACACACACACACACACACACACACACACACACACACACACACACACACACACACACACACACACACACACACACACACACACACACACACACACACACACACACACACACACACACACACACACACACACACACACACACACACACACACACACACACACACACACACACACACACACACACACCTGTAAGGATCAACCCAACTGTTTTGGTAGGGTTGACCTGCATGGCCTTTCCTCTAGCACCACCCGTAGGCCAAACTATGCATGTGCAAGACAAGAAATCCCCAAAACAACCTTGAAACTTACCTTTTATCCTCCTGGAGGTTGAACCCCTGACCACCAGAATGACCCGTGACCACCAGAATGACCCCATGACCTTCCCACTGGCTCCATGACCTTCCCACTGGCTCCACCTGCAGGCCATAACCTCACATTAGCCACACAATCTCGTTCCAATTGTCACATTTGGAATATTAAGAATATAAAAGCTCTACAAATTCACATTCAAGCATGTCTCTGTGAGCACTGTATAGATGTAGTAGATATATATATATATATATATATATATATATATATATATATATATATACACAATAATTATAATAAATAATATATATTATATATATACACAATAATTATAATAAATAATATGTATATAATAATCCATCAGGAGGACAACTGTGTTCCCAGCGAGTGCAGTTCTCAGCTTCACCCAGCAGAGGCACTGGTCAACACACCGGCCAGTGAGCTGCCTGATGGCGTCAGCCCGTCTGATAAAGAGGTAGCCTACACTGTAAATCCCTGGAACATGTGACGCGTTTAAACCTAAACACCATGTGTTTAATAATAAAACACCAAGTGTTTATTAATATTCATACAATACAGTAGAACACGAGTTCACTCAAACACCTCACGAGAACACCTAGTGTTCAAATTCTAAACACCTATATGACTGACTTTGATTGTTAAAACTAAACACGTTTATGTGTTTAAAAAGTGTTACAGGCGATTAAACATGTTCTTCTGTTTATAATCTAAACACTGTGACACGTTTAAAAAGTGTTACAAATGATGTGTTTAAAACTGTTTAAAACCTAAACGCTTGGGTTTAGTGTATACTCTCTCTGTGTGTGTGTGTGTGTGTGTGTGTGTGTGTGTGTGTGTGTGTGTGTGTGTGTGTGTGTGTGTGTGTGTGCGCGCGCGTGCGTGCGCTATTTAAAACCCATTCTGAACGGGAACCCCTTTTGGTGTTTTAACTAATCATTATGTTATATTTTAGCTATTGAAAAATGGCAGATCTACAAGCTCATATGAGCTATTTTTGAAAAATCGTAAAAATGCGGCACAAATCTTTGAACACATTATATTCTTTCAGAGCGAACGTTTTTTTTATTTCAACGTCAGGCCTAAATGGGTTAACACTGTTACTGAACAACACACACGCTATAGCAAAGATTACCAGAATGTAGTGATTTAACCTTTTAACAAAAACGTTTTGTTTTAACCACGCCTTTAAGTGACCGACTGTCCTGTTCTTTCAGAAACACCTGAGTGACCCAGACTTCTGCCAGGTGTTTGGGATGACCAGGGAGGAGTACGCCCGTCTGCCTCAGTGGAAACAGCTAAACATTAAGAAAAACAACGGCATGTTTTAAATGACAGGTTGTGCTTAAACCACGATATTGGAACACCTAATCAATAAATGGAAACCACGTGCTCTGTTCTCCCAGAGCGCAGCAGACTGGGTGGATATAGGCTATAGCTAGTTTCTTGGGACATTTGTGGTCGTAGTGGTTAGTTAGTTAGTTAGTTTTAAGGGTAACTGTTGTATAATTGCAATATTACACGAGAGGGTGTTCTTCATGGTCATTAATGCAGGCGTGCATTAATGACCATAAAGAACAGTAGAACATCTTTTAAAGTACAACTTTGGTGTTGTTCAACCACGGTTCATGTTTTAGGTTATTAGAAAACGTTCTTGTGAACATGAACCTTGGTTGAAAAACAATACCAAAGTTGTCCTTAATTTAAACGTATACATGCCAAATAATAATGCCAAAGACTATGATTGAAATGTATTTACATTATTTAAAAGCATGTGGAACTTCATTTGTGTGCCATGATGAGATGACTGTACTTGATTCTTCATTGATAATGTTACACAGGTCTTCTCTTATTAATCCAGATGATTGTTTGTTGTTCTAATAGTTCTGTAACAGTTTTAAAAACACTTTTATCTTCAAAATGTGAGACAATAAATGGTCTTTAGTTCCTGTCCTGTTCAGTTTAGTAGCGAAGTAGGCGAAAAGGAATTTTAATCAAACAAAACTTTAATAATTTTAATTATGCTTTAAGAAGCATGCGACGTGTCAAACTACAGGGGTTTCATGATTCTGAATCCATTCCAAGCATTAGTTTTGCATGAAAAACTGTCCTTGGGCTAAAAACGGCGATAGCAAAATGTTCATCAGTGTGTGTGTGTGTGTGTGTGTGTGTGTGTGTGTGTGTGTGTGTGTGTGAACTGTCAATCAAATCCGCGACCGCAAGAGCCACCATTCTAGGAATGAAGCGATCAGAAAGTGCACAACACTGGACCAGTCTGAGGCTGCAGGGAAAACTGGCTCTTCTTCCCTTTGCAAACCACTCATTATCACACTCTATACTGTCAAATAACACCATAGGTGAGGACATTCTCATTTTCACTATTAAAGCCCGTTTACAGGTGTTGCCGACCAAGTTCAACTTGGCAACCTGGTACCCATCAGCACACGACCCACACTGCATCCTACATCCAGTACCACATGACAAAGAAACAGTCGCACACATCTTAAATGGTTGCAGCCACTATAAAGGACTGTACATTGCCAGACATGACCGTCTGGTGGACCTGGTCTCAGACAAGATCAGAGGAGTACAGGACAGGACAACAAGAATGTATAAACACAGCACTGTAAAAATAGACTGGTTTGATTACAATGACACGCATGTCAATTCACTACAAAATATTCCAAATACCCCAGATATTGTGTTCATCAATGAAATTAGAAAAACTGTCACTATATTTGAAATAGGCTGCCCATTTGATTTGTATATGGACACTTGTTTTACATCCAAACTTATGAAATATCAGCTTCTGGTGGAACGTATTATGGCCTTGGGATATAACTGTCAAGTCTGGGCCATGTCCATAAACTTGTGCTCAGGGGTTTGCAATTGGGTGGATTGCTAAAAACAAATGCAAAAAAGCTGGCTAAATACTGTTCTGTCTCAGCTACTATGGGCAGTCTGTCTGTCTGGAGAAGAAGTTGTTTCATTTATCCCTAGGTGGCTTAAAAAACCCAAAACAAACATCCTGTCTAGTAGTATCAAGTATATAGTATGTCAACAATGTGCTATATATATATATATATATATATATATTTATTTTTTTCCTTTCTCTTCTTTTCCCTTAAGCATGTTAAGCATGTGCAGCAGCTTGGTTGGACCATATAATGTATAACCTTATTCTGATCAGTGTTTGGGTCTATTCTGTTATTTCTGTATACGCCACTTGTGCAGATCCAAATAAAATAATTCAAATGTGTGTGTGTGTGTGTGTGTGTGTGTGTGTGTGTGTGTGTGAGTGTGTGTGTGTGGGGGATGATGATGGGTGATGAAACGTCTGCCCTGATATGTAGAAAAATAAATCTGTTGAAAAGGAGTTTTTGTGTGTGTCCCTGTCCCCGTGACACTTTGACCTTGTGTGGGTAGCATTTAATGGCCCAAGGCACGGTTTGAAAAAATAGCCCAAAACTGAAATAAAATATTGAATACAGTCACCATGCAGAGACTCATGCAACACACTTACAACTCTTCATGGTCAGTGTAACTGCTCCTAAACCATCTTCATGGTCAGTGTAACTGCTCCTAAACCATCTTCATGGTCAGTGTAACTGCTCCTAAACCATCTTCATAAAGACAACGTCCCAACTGATATCACGAGGGCTTTTTATTTATCCCCAAGCGACAACGTGAAAAACTGCAAAGAAATCACATCATATTTTTTTAACCACAATGAATTATATAAACACATGAAATATGAACGTTCTTGTCAGTCAGTCATGCTGTCTTTTTAAATGACAAATGAAATGTCCATATTCTCACAATGAAATGTCCACATGTCACAAACAAATACACGATACAATGGCAATATAACTTTTACAGACACAAAACTAAACAACTCGGAACATACCGTATGCG
>NC_137881.1:1075541-1080541 GCF_963924005.1 Protomyctophum bolini | reverse complement strand
TCTCCCTAGCTGCATTAAACTCTATGTATCCTCTCCTCTCCTCTCCCTCTATCCGTCTTGACTCCGGTGACAGATCCTAAAAGCCTTTTGTTGCAATCTTAGCCAATGGAGACGGATTACGACACACACACACACACACACACACACACACACACACACACACACACACACACAGAGCGGACAGAGCAGATATATAAAGGGCTCTTTTTGAACGCACTTGCACATTTTTCAGTGACAGCTCTTACCCTGACACACTCACACACCTCCTCACACGCACGCACACGCACACACTCACACACAAACACAAACACACACGCACACTGCACGGACTAAACATTGTGATCTTTGATAGAAATAAGGAGCAACTCACCGGATTTACGGATTTATATGCGTTCATTTTAGACAAGACAAGATTGTCACTTTCAAGAAAAAAAACTACAATTCCGGCTTTTTTCTCTTTTTTTTTACCGAGACTTCTTCTTATTGGAACTGCACTTTTTTGGGGGGCTTTTTATTTATTGGCTAACGAAGCTTCTAAGGAACCCGATCGGAAGTGGAATACATGCATTCAGTGCGTCCAGTGGGATAAAAGTACAGGTCTGTCCTCCCGATACAGATCTGATATCTCCTGATTAAACGACAGGTCTGTCCTCCTGATTAAACGACAGGTCTGTCCTCCTGATTAAACGACAGGTCTGTCCTCCTGTCTCCAGTGGGATAAACTACAGGACGGAGTTGTAACCGGATAGCAGAAAGTTTTCCTCCTGCTCATCCTCAGCATGCCTCGGTACAACTTCTTGCTGTGTGTGACGGTGCTGATCTCCCTGGGGCGCTCCGGCAGCGACGAGCCCCAGAACCTGCTGCTGCCTCCGGCCGGGGGGACCGGCGGAGGAGGCACCGGCGGAGGAGGCACCGGTACCGGCGGCGTGCTGCCCACGGCCGGCCGCACGGGGCCGGCGGCGGTGGGGGACCAACACCACCAACAGCACCGGGACCGTCACGACCAGCAAGCCGCCGCCGGGGCCGGTGGTGGAGCCGGCGGGGCCGCCGGTGGGGCCGGTGGAGCGGGGACCACCGGGGCCGGCGGGGGGCTCTCCACCGGGATGGTGGGTCTCCACCACTCGGACGCGGAGGAGACGGGAGGCAAGAACAAGTGCTCGGCCTGCGTGTGGAGGGCGCGGAGCAAGGAGCTCCGGCTGGAGACCATCAAGTCTCAGATCCTGGACAAGCTGCGCCTCAAGCAGGCTCCCAACATCAGCCGGGAGGTGGTGAACCTGCTGCTGCCCAAGGCGCCCCCCCTCCAGCAGCTGCTGGATCACCACGACTTCCAGGGAGACGCTTCCAGTCAGGACGAGTTCATGGAGGAGGACGAGTACCATGCGACCACGGAGAGCGTCATCACCATGGCGTCAGAACGTGAGTTAAACAATGTTATACTTTATTATATTACTGTTATACTGTACCGTTATGCGACCACGGAGAGCGTCATCACCATGGCGTCAGAACGTGAGTGAAGTATTAAACAATATAGTTTTATATTAGTGTTTATATTGTTTATTATTACTGTCTATAAGATAAAGTGCCCCTCGGGGCACAGGTCTCCACCAGGGCAGGTCAGGTTGTGGCCTCCTGGTGGCGCTATAACAGGACAGGTCTCCACCAGGGCAGGTCAGGTTGTGGCCTCCTGGTGGCGCTATAACAGGACAGGTCTCCACCAGGGCAGGTCAGGTTGTGGCCTCCTGGTGGCGCTATAACAGGACAGGTCTCCACCAGGGCAGGTCAGGTTGTGGCCTCCTGGTGGCGCTATAACAGGCCAATGTGAAAAGGGTGGGATATATTCCTCAGCCTATAGTAGGAAAGTCCCTGAAAGATTTCACGTCAATTGCACGCTGCGTTCATGATTTTAGGCTTTTTGTTCAAAATGGGCCAATCCTGCAAACTTTGAAAGCCAATGTTAGCCAATCAGGATGGAATATGAAACATCGGACAGATCCGTCTTGAACACATGACTATAGAGATAGGGTGTAACGATTTGCGGGATCTTTGGACAGAATCTGGAGGAGTAATTTCCAAAAAAATGTTTTTCAAAAGTCGGCCTCCTGGTGGCGCTATAACAGGCCGTTGTGGAAAATGTGGGACAGAGGTTCATCGTTGGCATCCAGGGAGTGTGTGTGTGTGTTAACGGTGCCGGAGATTAGCTGGTAACAGACGGACGGACGGACAGACGGACGGACGGACACACACACAACACATACTCTCTCCCCATCATGCCTTCGGCCTGGTGGAGACAACTATACACGTTATATTACTGTCTATATTCTCCGTGGCCTCGGAACGTGAGTTAATTATTAAACAATATAGTTTTATTATAACCATGGTACAATATATTTAACCATATATGGTTTATTATTACTGTGTATACGTGGTCTGATTGGCCTTGGGTAATAGCGTGAGTGTTATTGTTTTATAAACCAGTGGTTCTCAAAGTGCGGGTCCAGTCGGAGACCCCCCCGGGGGTCCTTGAGGGAGCTCCAGGGGGTCCCACATGCTAAATGATATAGTTTGAACCAAATGGACCCTAACTCTGCTCTGTAACTCGGTTCTGCTACTCTGAGAGTGTACAAATGGACCCTTATGGGTCTGTACTCAGAGTGTACAAGTTGACCCCTTTAGGTCCATTTTGTGTGTGTCTGCGCGTGCGTGTGTGTGTGTGTGTGTGTGTGTGTGTGTGTGTGTGAATCATGCTTGTGTGGATGATGGTAAATGATGCATTTATATTTATCTATGATAGATCGTGCAGTACATTAACCCATTCACACACCGCTGGCGGCGGAAACCATGCAAGGCACCGACCTGCACATCAGGAGCAACCAGGGGTTCAGAGTCTTGTTCAAGGACACTTTGACACTGACTCTGGGCCGGGGAGCCCACAGGGATCGAACCGGAACCTTGCTTGGTTACCATCTGGCCACTCTATCTCTGAGCCACCGGGTTAGGGTTAGGCCTCGGTTGTGATGAGAGGTGCTGCAGTTATCACACATCCATCCATTCATCCATCCAGCCATCCATCCAGCCATCCATCCAGTCTAGTTTCCTCACTAACTGAGCCTCATGTTGGATGGATGGTGACCATATGGTCTGCCTATAGCAACCTACTTAATAACCTCCTTCAACCTGATCAAACTACTGAATAACGCTAACCTACCTCCTTCAAGATTCAAGATTCAATAATTTATTTGCCATGTCAACAAGTTGATAGGAATTTGTCTTGGTTCATACTCAACATATACAGACAACCATAGATACACAAACAAGAAGGACAGTACAATACAAAAACAAAAACCAGCAGCATAGGAAATTACATCCAGTTTTTTTGGAGTGCTATATGCATATACTATGAGTTCAGATGTCTAATGGCTACGGGGTAAGTGCTATCCCTGAAGCGACATGTAGAGCTCTGGATACTTCTATATCTCCTGCCTGATGGGAGGAGATTGAAGAGGTGATGTGCAGGATGGGAGTTGTCTGCAATGATTTTATTTGCCTTCCTAATTATTCTGGTGGAATAGAGTGGGGAAAGTGTAGGGAGGCTGCATCCTATGTTTTTTGATGCGCGACGTACTACTCTTTCCAGCTTTGATTTGTCTTGAGAGTTTGTGTGACCAAACCAGACAAGCATGGAGAAGGTGAGAACACTTTCAATAGTGGCCCTGTAGAAGTGAGTCATGGCTGCTTGGCTGACTTTGAACTTCTTAAGCTGCCGCAGGAAATAGAGACGCTGGTGTGATTTGCTTATTATGAGACTGGTGTTAAGATCCCAGGATAAGGATGATGGTCCCTAGGAACCAACCTGATCAAAACTGCCACTGACTGGTTAAAGGTTGAGCAGCACTATGGCTGTCAAGCTGTCTTATTATGTGTGGACTTGATAAATCAATAATCAGCAGTAGTCTATCTATAGGCCTGTGAAAGGCCCTTTAGTCTTTACGCCTGTTAAGAGACGTGGCTATTGCTAATGATGATGATGGTGATGATAAGGAGGAGGAGGAGGAGGGGGAGGAGGAGGAGGAGGAGGAGGAGGAGGAGGAGGAGGAGGAGGAGGGGGAGGAGGAGAGGAGGAGGAGGAGGAGGAGGAGGAGGAGGAGGGGAGGAGAGGAGAGGAGGGGGAGAGGAGGAGGAGGAGGGGGAGGAGGAGGAGGAGGAGGAGGAGGAGGGGGACAGGAGGAGGAGGAGGGGGAGGAGGAGGAGGAGGTGGGGGAGGAGGAGGAGGGGGAGGGTGCTTTGAGACAAGGCAACATGTTAAAGTCATATCTATTAGCGGTGTGACTGCAGGGGGCGGCAGGCTTAGGTCACACACACGCAATTACGCACGCATAGCACGCGGGTGATGTGATTGGAACGTCAGTGGACTATAGTGTGTCAAATTGGCCACTTAACCAATCAACTCTCAACCCCATGCAGCTGTTAGTAAATGGGCACCCTCCTCCTCTTCTTCTCTCTCTGGTTCCATAAGGATATGTCCACATGTCTTCTCTCTCTGGTTCCATAAGGATATGTCCACATGTCTTCTTCTCTCCCTGGTTCCATAAGGATATGTCCACATGTCTTCTTCTCTCTCTGGTTCCATAAGATATGTCCACATGTCTTCCTCTCTCTGGTTCCATAAGGATATGTCCACATGTCTTCTCTCTCTGGTTCCATAAGGATATGTCCACATGTCTTCTCTCTCTGGTTCCATAAGGATATGTCCACATGTCTCTCTCTCTGGTTCCATAAGGATATGTCCACATTCTCTTCTCTCCTGGTTCCATAAGGATATGTCCACATGTCTTCTCTCTCTGGTTCCATAAGGATATGTCCACATGTCTCCTCTCTCTGGTTCCATAAGGATATGTCCACATGTCTTCTTCTCCCTGGTTCCATAAGGATATGTCCACATGTCTTCTCTCTCTGGTTCCATAAGGATATGTCCACATGTCTTCTTCTCTCTCTGGTTCCAT